>NC_060123.1:169630796-169932896 GCF_021461395.2 Schistocerca americana | reverse complement strand
TGGCTACATATTTATTTAACTGCAAGCAATGTAAAAAGCTGACTTACAAAATCAATAATCAGATCATTAATTTCCAGTCCAAATATGAGACAGTCATACAAAGTGTACCCCAGGGCTCAATTTTGGGCCCTTTTCTTTTCCTAGTCTACATAAATGATATAGAGCAACCTTTCAACTCCCAATTGGTAACCTATGCAGACGATACCTCACTGTTATTTCTTGGTAAACAAAATGATGAGTTAACATTGGTAGCAAATGAGGGACTACGTCAAATAACTACTTATTTCCAAGACCAAGGTTTGAAAGTTAATATCAGTAAATCTCAGTTATTGCCATTTAAACTTACAAACACACCAAGCCTCTATGAGTAACATAGGTGGAATTGAAGTAGTGGACACAGAAGGCTGCAGATTTCTAGGTATTCACCTAGATGAAAATCTAAGATGGGTAAACCATATCAAATTTTTATGCAATAAAATCAGCAGTTCATTACATCTAATCAGCCAGTTATCAAAACTAGTCCCACATCAGACATTAAAAACAATTTATTATGGAACCATTTTTGTACAGATTAATTACGGGATAGAGATATGGGGTTGTGCTGCCAACATACATATGAACAGAATATTAACCCTACAGAAAAGAGCAATCAGAATTATCTATGGATTAGGGTATAGAAATTCATGTAGGGAAATCTTTGTTCATCATAAATACCTCACAGTCTACTCACTGTATCTTTACAAATTAATTATATTTTTTTGTGACACATCAAAACAAAGCAACAAAGTGCTCTGATATGCATGCCTATAATACAAGAAATAAAGACTGCTACTACAGACAAAGAACAAAATTAAAATCAACAGACCATAGACCATACATTAGTGGTCAAATATGGTACAACAGATTACTGAGCTCTATAAGTTGCCACAAAGGGAACTTATTCAAAGTGAAACTGAAATATTCCTTGATTGACAAGTGTTTATATTCTTTAAGTGAATATTAATATTAAACTAAAATAAATTATTGTATATATAGTTGCGTAAAATCTGAATATTTGTAATAGGTACGATGTAACACCCAATATTGTGCCTTATTAGGTACAATGGTACATTTGTATCATGTATATGTAATCACATGTTTATATATGACCGTACTAAACTTGTGAAAAAATTGCTATGACGTTTGCAAAAGACACTAGTTGGTATTTCTATGAAAAAAAAATACAATAAATAAATAAATAAATAAATAAAAAGGCTTCTGAGTTGTCAGTACATAAACATGCCTCTATTGCAGGTATATGCCCTTACTTGCTTGTAGCAAATTAACAGTAATATTCCATCCCTCATACAGACTGGACAATGTAAATGGCGTTTAGTAAATATTCATTATTATTATTTACGAAATTTTGCCATTATTTGATAAAAACAGTTTAACAGAGAAGTAAATTGACATTTAAGTCACATTATCAGCAAAGAACAGTTATTAGAGTTTTCTGTTCTGAATTCTCAATTCCAGTTATCATGCAAGTAAGGTTTCGCTAAACATTAAGCTGCATCCAAAGTGAAAATTGAAAAAAAAAAAAGAAAGAAAAGAAAGAGAGTATTGGTTGATTCTCAAGTTGCAAATAATTATATTTTACAGTGTCCACGACATAAATTGCTTCAAACTTTGTGAAAGTAGTAGAAATAAATTATATTCACCTAGTTCCCACTGTGAAAACATGCACAATATTGTACCACTAAATGGCGCATTGAAAGTTACACCATAACTAGGCAGAAGCAAGAAAATTCAAGGCAATGTCAGCAGACACATAAAAAAAAATTTTTCAGAATGTTATTTGAGTATTGTTAATTGTATGTGTAGATACATGGAGAGAAAAAGTTAAGAAACGATGAAAAAAATGGGTAGAACACTAACTGGAGGAGCTCCCACAATGAAAAGACAGGGAAGCTAAAGTAAAGATGAAGATGGTATAAATGTATAGTAAAGCAATACTATGAGAGTAATAAAAAAAGTTCTTGGTCTGGCATAGAGCTGTGGGTGAAATTATGGTTCTGCTTTGTTGGTTAATGTTCTCAACATGTAAGTCAACTGTATCTGTAGAATTGTTTTGTTCGTCATATTTTTAAAGCATTTACAGTGTCAAGTGGATGAACACGATTGTAATGCCATTCTCCTTTTTCTAATCCCGCCAAAAATTCATCCAAATTTTATGAAGATGTATTTATAAAGACCCTACTTCTTCACTTTTAACAGTTAACCAAAAGCATTGTTAGCTGCAACAGGTAGAAGACATGCTTTGTTGGTGCTGTACGATTTACTGATTTTGAACGAGATGAACTCACACAGCAGTGCTGTTCGTCGGCGCGCAAGTGTAGAAGTGTGCGCTGAAACAGGTAAGTGAAAAATATGTGCAATACGTACGTTTATTTATATATAAAAGCCGTCTTCGGAATTTTCCTTTCTGCGAGACAGCCTATACAAGATTTGTGTCCCGATCTGAAGTTCTAAATTCGCACATTTTTCTGTTTACCTCGCTTCTGCATAATCTATCATTGACTGTATCAATACCTGTTTGTAATTTGGTACATTCTTAAGTTTCAAACATTCGCGAGTGGCGCGGTACTCTATTACTGTTACCGTATCGTCAACTGTAGGCTTAAACTTTATCGTGCTCTTTTAAAATTTTTAAGAACAGTAGGCCTATCAACGTTCAAAACAATCGTTCTCAACTTTCGTTGTATAAGTACATGAGAAGTAACTTATTTCTGAGAATTTTCGACGCTTTCTTAAGTTACCGTTAAGAGTATTTTGGATATGTAACCTACTTCGTAGCAAATCAACGTTTTTGGTCCTCAGTTACTTCCAAAGAATAGAACAGCCTTGTATTTCAACGCAAATTAACATGCGTTTTTGAGAATTTTCGGAAGATACCGTTGTTCTTTGTATAATCTACGAGTAATTTGTAGCAAATCGGCGTTTGTGATTTAGTTACTGAGCAGATACTGTAACATATTGTGTTACATCTACTTTTCCCTTGAAAAGGAGTAGCACTTTATATTATCTACATTTATCGTAAATTAACACTCTTTCGAGTTTGCTAACAATTGTAATTAACCTCAAAACGTTTTAGAACACTAGTAGTTTTTATCACAGATTTTTGTGTAGCCTTAATAGAAATCTCGTATTGTGTATTTGCTTCAGTTATTGTAAGGAATTAGTAACTTTTTAGCTCGATAAATTAAAAGATAAGTTTCATTTAAAGTTATTTGCTCACTGCCATGTAATACATTGCACGAGCCAAAATGCAGCCCCACTGAACGCAATTCTCGTACACGGGAAGCAGCTGAAAATTGCCCTGACTGCTGTAAAACGATTGGCGGGTGCTGTAAATCTGTGTGTCGGGAGGGCTCCCAAGAGTCATGTACCTGTGATATGGGTACCTGTGAAACTTCAGTACTATGTGTCATTACTCATCAACTTGACTGCAAGTGGCGTGTCAATGGTGGATCTAGGTGCCTTGTACAGGGTGGATGGGGAACAGCAGTTCAAACATACGGCAAATGTGGTACAGCTTAGGAAAATGGCAGCAAGAGAGAGGAAACTACCCAAGGTGCACTCAATGTGTATGCCCGGGGGCCTCATACAACATGTTGAAGAGGCTGTTCCACCAGCTGTTGAGGGAACGGGGTGCAACCAACTGCACATTGTGGCACATGTTGTAGCAAATGGTGCCTGTTGGTAGGGCTCCGAGGTCATGCCAGCAACTGCCAGAGAAAGTCGAGAAGACCAGCCTTATGTATGAAGTTTCAACGAAGCTCACAATACGTAGCATTGACCCCAGAGCTGATCATGGCCCCTTGGTTCTGAGTTGAGTGGGAAGACTGAACCACAGACTTCGAAGGTTCAGTGACAAGGTAGGCTGTGTTGTCCTGGACTTGTGTCATAAGGTTGAGAACTGTATGGTCCCCTAAGTGGGTCAGATGCAAACTACACTTCAGAGGCTGCTACTCAGGTAGCTAACTGTGTGGAGTGCACACAAAGGCTTTTTGGATTAGGTGACTCTCCACCCAATACAGATAATGATAGCTGTAGGAAATCCAGAAGTGTCAGTCTAAGATTGAAAGACATGCCTCCCACATGTGAGAGTATTAAAATCCTAACGGTTAACTGCCAAAGCATTATCAGTAAAATGTCAGAGTTTGAAGCACTCCTGAAAAGCAGAAGCGCACATGATACTAGGTGCAGAAAGCTGGTTGAAATGTAAAATTGATAGCAGTGAGATTTTTGGGAAAAATTGGAATGTATATAGAAAGGATAGGCCAATGGGGAATGGAGTTAGTGTATATGTTGCAGTAGACAAGAAACTCAAATCCACCAAGATAGAAATTCCATCAGACTCATCTCGTGATGTAACCATAAGCTTCAGAGAAAACCTCACTTCACTTGTACATAAGTTCCCCACTCATGCTGCAACCATCGGTGGAGACTTTAATTATCCAATAATTAATTGGGAAAATTACAGTTTTGTTAGTGGTGGGTGTGATAAGATCCTGTGAAACATTATTAAACACCTTCTTTGAAAACTACCTAGAACAGGTAGTTAGGAACCCAACTAATGATGGAAATATATTATATCTAATGGCAACAAACAGACCTGACCTCTTTGAGGGTGTCTGCATCGAAATTGGTATCAGTGATCATGATGTGGCTGTGGCAACAAAATACAAAGGACATCTCAAACAAGCAAAAGATGTATATGTTCAAAACTAGATATAAAAATCAGTAGTGTCATTCCTCAACGAGGAACTTGAAACTTTCAGCACAGGGCAGGAGCGTGTATGGAAACCATGGCTCAAGTTTAACAGAATAGTTGGCCATGTACTGGATAGATGTGTACACAGTAGACTCTTTCATAACTGGAGGGGTCTTCTAAGGTATACAGTCACAATAAAAAAAATTCTAAAGAAACAGAGATTACAGTGTAATAGATGTAAAATAAAGTATGTGGCTATAAATAAAGAGATGCTGAATGAAATGGTTTGGCAGACAAGAGATCAAATGTGTGGTGCCTTCAGTGACTATCGTAACAGAATATTGTCAAATGATATTTCACAAAAACCAAGAAAATTCCAGTCATATGTAAAGGCTGTTAGTGGCACCAAAATTAGCGTCCAGTCCCTAGTGAATGAGACAGGAACTGAGATTTAGAGTAGCAAAGCAAAAGCTGAAATTCTTAACTTCATTTTCGAATTTTCCTTTACAAAGAATAACTCCTCTTACTACTGAAAAGATGAATGAAATAAGTATCACTATCAGTGGTGTTGAGAAACAGCTGAAATAATTAAAACTGAAAAAAGCTTCAGGGCCCAGTGGAATCCATATCAGATTCTATAGTGAATTTGTGGCTGAGTAAGTCCCTCTTCCAACTTAATCTATCATAGAGCCCTTGAACAAAAAAACTGTACCAATTTCTTCCAAAACAGTGTAGGTAACACCTGTTTACTAGAAGGTAGTAGAAGTGATCCACAAAATTACGGTCCAATATCCTTGACATTGATTTGCTGCCGAATCTTATAAAATATTCTGAGCTCAAACATAATTATGTATCTTCAACAGAATGACCTCAATGCCAACCAGCATGGATCCCAAAAACACCAATAATTTTAAACTCAACTCGCACTTTTCTCTCATGACATACTGAAAGCTTTGGTCAAGGCAGTCAGGTAGATTCAGTATTTCTTGATTTCTGTAAAGCATCTGACTCAGTATCACACTTATGCTTATTGCCAAAATGATTATATAGGGTATCAAGTGAAATATGTGACTGAACTGAGGGCTTTTTGGTAGGGAGGACACAGCATGTTACCTTGGTTGGAGAGTCATTGTCAGAAGTAGAAGTAAATTCAGATGTGCCCCAGAGAAGTGTGTCAGGACACTTGCTGTTCATACTTTATATCAATGACCTTGTAGACAATATTAATAATAGCCTCAGATTTTTTTCAAATAATGCAGTTATCTATAAGAGATGTTCAAAACAAAATGAGCCGGAGGCATAATTACAGAAACCAGCACCTGTATCTTTGAAGTATTGGCCCTAGCTGTTGAGACACTTGTCCCACTGTGACACAAGGCAGTTAACGACTGCCTCATAAAATTCCTGGGGCTGCTATGTTAACCAGTTCCACACATGCAGCTGGATGTCGTCATCCTAGGTGGATTTGTTTGCCCCTCAGAGCTTTTTTAAGGGGACCAAAAATGGCATAATCACAGGGAGGGAGAGCCAGACTGTATGGAGGGTGGCTGAGAACCTCCCATTTGAATTTATGCAGGAGTGCCGCGACTGTGTTGGCCGTATGAGGCTTTGCATTGTCGTGGAGCAGAATGACCCTGCAGGTGAGATTGCCTGGTCGTTTTTATTTGATCAGTTGGCGAAGGTTGGTCAAGGCTTGTGAGTAATGCTGACATTCATTGTTGTTCCATGCTGCAGGAAGTGAATCAGAAGGGGGGCATTTTGGTCAAAGAAGAATGTCAGCATAGCCTTTCCTGCACTCGTGAGGATGGCCTTGGCTTTTTTTGGTAGTGGTGGCTCTGGATGCTTCCACTGGAGACTTTGTCGCTTTGATTCTGGTTCAAAATGATGACACTGTGACTCATCTCCAGCCACCACTTGTGCCAGGAATGCATTCCATTCCAGTGCATAGTGCTGCTGATGAGCAAGACAGTGGGCCATTCAACACGCTTCCTGGTGTGGTTGAAGACTGTGGGGCACCCATTGGGCATACACTTTGCCCATGTGCAGTTGTTCCTTCACGATGGTGTGAACAGTTCTGATGGTCAATATGACCATTGCGGCTATGGCTTTCACTGTCACTCGGCGGTCCTGAGTAATGGGTGCATCCACCAGCTGGACGATGTCATTGGTAATGCAGTTTGGTGCTCCAGACTGTGCATCATCGGTTATAACACCCATCCTTTCCTGAAGCACTTGTGCCATGCCTTGACCCTTGCAAGGGACATGCAGTGTTTGCCATACACTTGTGACATTCGTCAATGAATGTCCATTCCTCATATTCCTTCTGCTGTCAGAAAATGAACAACACCTCTTTGCTCTTCTGTTGATGCCTCCACGTCACTGTTTGCAATGTGACTGGCAACATTGGATGATTGATGGATGCTGCTGCTAGCTCTGTACAGTCATGTGATGTGCATGCATGCCCTCTAATGACGGGCTGTGAACTTCCACGCTCTGGTCAGAACCACACCTCATTAAATGCGCCATGATATTACCCTTCTGTCACTGGTTTGCACATTCATACTCTGGCTCATTTCTTTTTGAACACCCCTTATATGGTGAAGTACTGTCTGATAGTAGCTGCATAAATATTCAGTTAGATCTTGATAAGATTTCGATATGGTGCAAAGATTGGCAATTTGCTTTAAATGTAAAACTGTGCATTTCACAAAGTGAAAACATGTTGTATCCTGTGACTGTAATATCAATGTGTCACTGTTGGAATCAGACAGCTCATACCAATATCTAGGTGTCTAGGTGTTACATATTGTAGGGATATGAAATGGAATGATCACATAGGTTCAGGCTGGTAGGCTTTGGTTTATTGGTAGACTACTGGGGAAGTGCAACCAGTCTACAAAGGAGATTGCTTACAAGTCACTTGTGCAAACAGTTCTGCAATATTACTGAAGTGTGTAAAACATGTACCAAATAAGTCTAACAGGGGACATCGAACATAGACAGAGAAGGGCAGCATGAATGGTCACAGGTTTGTTTGACCCGTGGGAGAGTAACACAGAGATACTGAAGGAACTGATCTGGAAGACTCTTGAAGATAGACATAAAGTATCCTGAGAAAGTCTGTTAACAAAGTTTCAAGAACTGGCTTTAAATGCTTACTTTAGGAATATACTACAACCCACTGTGTGTTGCTCACATAGGGATCATGAGGATAAGATTAGAATAATTACTGCACACACAGAGGCATTCAAACTGCCTTTCTTCCCCAGCTCCATACCCTATGCCATGCGCCTCGTAGTGGTTAACAGAGTACAGATGTAGGTGTAGTTGTAGCTGTCTGAATTAAAATCTGGTTGTACTTGTAACGGGACAAAGTGGGTAGATCAGCAGGATATACAGCACCATATATTAGTATACAACCTGCACATCAAAAAGATTCACGCAATTATAGCTTTCGGCCATTAAGGCCCTTGTCAGCAGTAAGCACACATACACACACGCACACACACAGTCACGCAAACGCAACTTGCACACATGTCTGCAGCCTCAGAGAACTGAAATCATACTGTGAGCAGCAGCACCAGTGCATGTTGGGAGTGGCGACTGGGTGGGGGGTAAGGAGGAGGCTGGGGTGGGGAGGGATAGTATGGTGGGAGTGGCAGACAGTGAAGTGTTGCAGTTTAGATGGAGGGCAGGAGAGAAGGTGCGGAGGGGGGAGGGGGTAAGTAGTGGAAAGGAGAGAAATAAAAAGAAATTGAAAGACGGGGTGTGGCGGTGAAATTATGGCTGTGTAGTGCTGGAATGGGAACTGGGAAGAGGCTGGATAGGTGAGGACAGTGACTAACAAAGGTGTGGCGGTGAAATGACGGCTGTGTAGTGCTGGAATGGGAACAGGGAGGGGTCTGAATGGGTGAGGACAGTGACTAACGAATGTTGAGGCCAGGAGAGTTATGGGAATGTAGGATGTATTGCAGGGAAGGTTCCCACCTGCGCAATTCAGAAAAGGTGGTGTTGGTGGGAAGGATCCATATGGCACAGGCTATGAAGCAGTAATTGAGATGAGGGATATCATGTTTGGCAGCGTGTTCAGCAACAGGGCAGTCCACTTGTTTTTTGGCTACAGTTTGTCAGTGGCCATTCATGCTGGCAGACAGCTTGTTGGTTGTCATGCCTACATAGAGTGCAGTACAGTGGTTGCAGCTTAGCTTGTAAATCACATGACTGGTTTCACAGGTAGCCCTGCCTTTGATGGGATAGGTGATTTTAGTGACTGGACTAGAGTAGGTGGTGGTAGGAGGATGTATGGGACAGGTCTTGCATCTATTACAGGGGTATGAGCCATGAGGTAAGGGATTGGGGAGCGGGAGTTGTGTAAGGATGGACGAGTATATTGTTTAGGTTTGGTGGACGGTGGAATACATACATGGAATACACACACATATTGCCTCAAACTTTGTGGCCAAATGCAGTGTTAATGACAGCTGTAAAGCTTTGTGTTGCTAATCAACCATTTCTCAAAATGTATTGTAAAAAAACAGCATATTTTTGTAATTTTGATAAAACCAAATTAAACATCATAGCAAGCAAGGAAATTCACAATAAATATCAAGGCAATGTAAAGTGGTGTTAATTTTAAAAAAATGTAAATCACATAAATTATGATTACTAACTCAGGCTGCAAAGACAGATTTACACCCTGGATTCTACCTGGAGGACTACCAAACATAAGATGAGTCTACTAAAATTACTCAGGGTAACAAATATTTGTTTAAAAGTTTGTAACTACTTGTATTGAATTTAAATAAATATTCCCAATGGATTAGTATATGGTAAGCCATTACTTCTGTTGAAGATGATCCTTGTGAAGGATATCCCTGTGTTTATTCACAGGTGGAAACACCAGAAAAGTGCACATTATAGTATAATGCACAGTGGATGTTTAAATATGTGAGAAAGAGTTGATACTGTAAGTTTATTAGAATAAAGAGTGTGGTACATTTTCCATGAAGAGTTAACTATGAGATTAATTCATTCATTGGTTTGTAGATCCCATTAAGAAGGAAAGCCTACAAGAATGTGGAATATGTCAAGATCAAAATTAATGAACAAAAAGAATCATATAAGATGGATGCAAATTTTTTTGAATTGTGAGCATTAGTATTTATGAAAATGAATTTATCAGCAGTGTGCACTTAAAAAGAATCAAACTGATTTGTGCAGAATTTTGTTGCTCTGGATGAAAAGTTGATATACCATTTCAGGACATGAATGAAACAACAATTAAAGGAACAGAACAAATTTTATGACCCTGCATCAAAATAGGAAAAAGTCATTGCCAAGTCTTACTGAATTACTCAATGACTGAACTAGAAACAGCCATAATTATAACTGATGAATACCACTCAACTCATCAGGATCATGTAAAAGAAGTGTGTTAGAAGAGGTCATGGTTACAAAAGAAAAAATTCATCATCCACCAAAACAATGAATGCTGCTTTAACAATGGAAAAAATAAGCATTTCAAGCACAGATGGCTTTACAACAATGTTTGAGGGGTGATAATGACATACAGCCATCTGCAAAATCCAAATCTTTCATTAAAGAAAGATCTTAGATGAACATAATGTTAATGTGGCTAAAAAAACTTCTAGGAAAAAAAATTGTTTCAGGCAAGCAGTTTAGCTCATCGTTATACAATTTTTTTGCTGTATGTTTTATATTAAGATACTTACAAAAATATTGTCTCAGAGTATACTCACAATTAGTGAAGGTCTTCAAACTGAAATACTATGAAATTTTAATGCGACATTCTGAGTACAGTTTGACATATAAACTGAAATAAAAAGTGTTTTAAATATATCTAACATGAATTATTGACATGTCCACAAATCATTAATATGAAGCTGTCATTGGAATTTTCAGTTTCCGGCACTTTACTGCTGGCAAAGTTTGTTGAACGGAATATATTTGAGATATATGGATCCATATTCCTCCCAGGTCTTATCATAAGCACCTTCAGTGGTGGGTGGGAGAGTTTGTGTGCTCTGATGAGGTCAAGAGCTGTACCGACACTACATAACTACTGGCAGGGTCACCCAAGCCAGAGTGGTCTTGACTGAGGAGCCAGACGAAGTGTGTGCCACACCATAGGCTACGGGGGGCTCTATAGGCTAGGTCGTCAACCCCTCTAGAGGAATTAACCCTGAAATGAAACCTCGGTCCTCCAGGTTAGGCGTTGGGCGCAGGGTGGATTCCCCTGCCTTGTAAAAATTCCATTATTGTGAATAATTCAGCGAGAATGCCAGACTGCCCCTACATAGACAAACTATGCTAGGAAACAGGAATATGGATTTATCGGTGCTTAAACTTGGAACATGGAATGTGAGTACGCAGAAGAGGTGCTAAGGTATGGAATGGGAGTTGTTGCACTGCAGGAAATCAGGTGAAAGGGAAGAGGAGAGATTTATAAGCAGAAATTCTCCATGTACTATTCCGAGAAAGATGAAAGACTAGGGGAGTATGGACTTGGGTTTATAGTCTCCAAGGATAGTGTAGATCAGTTATTGCTTTTACCCCATATAATGAAAGAATATGTACTCTGCATGTGAAGGGCAAATTTCACAATGTGACCTTTGTGAATGTATATGCACCAGCAGAAGAATCAGATGAAGATACTGTGGGCATCTTCTGTGATCAACTACAGGAGGTGTGTGACAGAATACCCAGATATGATTCCCAAGTAATTCTTGGTGACTATAATGCAAAACTAGGAGAAGAAGAGGCATTCAGAAGTGTGTTTGGTAAGGAAAGTATGCATGAAGAAACTAATAATATTGGTATGAGGGTTGCCCAGTTTGATTCTGCAGTCAATTTGAAGGCAGTAAGTACCTGTTCTCTAAGGAAAAATATCTACAAAGGGACATGGAAAATACCAGGAACAAATGAAGCAAACCAAATAGACCGTATATTGATATCAAAGAGGTGGGCATCCGATATGGAATATGTGCGCACTTCGTAATGTCTTGATTGTTAGGGATAGGGTAACTGTCGTTTAGTGTTTGAGAGTTGAGAGCTCTGTAATAACCACTTAGTCCAACAGGACTGTTCTTCTTGGATGCTAGTTTGATAGCTGAGGGGCAGGAGCTGTCTGAGGGTAAACTGTACCTGAGTGTAGCAGTTTGTTGACCACCACTTATGCTGCCTGTAGAAGAGCTGAGGTCAGGCAGCATGCTTTGTGGTGGACTAGTGGGCTGCAGGTCTTGAGAATTTGATGCACTGTATCATTACAGGTGACGCATTGATGAAAGTATGCTCCTCATGCGGAGTGGGTGGAACACATGGGCAATGCTCTGGTTAGCTGGGCAGAAGGTGCCGTACTTACCAGTGTGTGATGGTGTGGTCAGGAGCACCTGCTGTGTAGTTGCCTGAGGTGGAAGCAATAGGACATGGCTATGGTGGTTAGGGGTGGTAGGCGTACAGGTAATATCAGTTATGCGTGAGAGTCTCTCATATAGCTCAAGCACGAGTGCAAATGCAACAGATAAGCTGTGAATATATTGAAGCAGGACATGGACCCAGCCTGTTGTCTGGGATGGAGAGTTGTCGACAGATGTAGGAGCAGCTTCAGGCATGCCCCAGGGAAGTGTGTGGAGATCCTTGATGATTTGGCTCAAAATGTTAATAGGCACCACAGACTTTTTGAAAATGATGCATTACATATAATGAAATACTTATTTTTCCAGTTGCAGAAAAATCCAATCAGAGCTTCATAATATCTGAAAGTGGTGCAAAGAACGAAATGTAAAATTGTGCATTTCACAGAATACAGAAAAGTAGAATTCTATGTGCAACATCAGTGAACTCATATAAATATCTAGGTGCAACAATCTGTCGAGATATGAAATAGAATAAACACTTAAGCTCAGTTGTAAGTAAAACAAATGGCAGATTTCAGTTCATCAGTAGGATACAGGAAAAATGCAATCAGTCTATTGTTATTATTATTACTGTTTACAAAACACTTTCACGATGATATGTTGCTCAGAATGCTTCCACTACTCATACCTTTCAGTTAATTTAAGCTAATTTAATTTCAAACTGATATTCATACAGTAACTATGTGTGTCTGTTAACAGTGCTATGCAGTTGTTTTTCAAATATATAACTGTCTTCTGAAGCATGTGGTGATGATACGGTGTGTTATATATGTACTTTTCTAATGAGAGATTCTAGTTCGTAGACGTTCCTTGGCTGATGCAGATTTTTTGTTGCTGCTGCACTAGCTTCAGATGGTTGTATTCTACATCCATCAGTGGTGTGATGCACTGTTATGTCTTGGTTTTGAAGAATTCACATTTCTTTACGTTGCATTTGAGGCCCTTTTCTTTCAGTTGTGTCAAAAGCATGCACAAATTCTTCATGTGCTCATCCACATTTGTGTCTCTAACAATTATATTGTCCAAGTAATTGGCACATCCTGATGTGGTACTTCTGATTTGTTCCACAAATCACTGGTATGTCACAGGAGCACTTGCAATACCAAGTGGTAATCTCTGTAATCAAACAGTCAAAGTGTAGTATTGACAACTGTCATATTTTCAGATTCTTCATTCAGTTTAAATTGGAGATATGCATCTGATAAATCTATTTTTGTAAAAAAAATTGCCATTGCTGATTTTCTGAGAGAGCTCCTCAGGCCTTTGAATCAGATACTTACTTGTTTCTAGCTGTGGGTTTACAGTCACTTTGAAATCTCCACAGATTCTTATTGATCCATTTGGCTTTGTTACAGACACAATTGGTGTAGCTCATTGACTGTTCTTTACTGACTAATGTGTTTTCTTCTTTGATCAGTCTTTCAGTTTCTTTTTTAGCTTTATTGATCATAGCAAATGGTACTGGTGTGTACTTGAGCAATTTTGGTGTAGTTCACGCCTTCAATTTCAGGACTGCTTTGTAAATTTTGCAAGTGCGTAAGGCAAGCTGAAAAAAAGATGAATGATCCTGGCGAATATTCTGCTCATATTCTTTAATGTTATTTTGATACACCAAGTTTGTGATCAGTGACTTATTTTTGCTGATATTTAAATTGAATGGACTGAACCAGTTCATGCCAAAGAGAAAGGTTTTTCCCAAGAGTCAATAATATTTAATGGAAGCTCTTTGGTTGTCCCAGGTGAACCTTCTATATTTTTACCCTTGATTGTTTTCACAGATTATTGAGTAGCTTCATATGCTTCAGCAATCTTTAAAATTTCATCCAGAAAGGACTGCTGTACAGCATTGCTGAATTCCCCACTGTATGCAGTATAATGATATCTCTGATTGATCTGTCACTGTAAGCAATCTCTTGACCATCATGTTTACATATGAAGTAGCAGTCCCTTGCAGCACCACATAAATGAGCCACATATTCTGGAAATGTTAGCCCAGGTTTCTTTTTTTGTGCTGAGGATTTTGTAAGTGGCCACCGATAAATACATTTTTGGTTTAATTTAGTACTTTAAATTCCTCTCTCCAGGAATGATGTGAAGAAAGTTGTTAACACATCTAAAGGCTTTTTTTTTGTAGTTTCACTAATGTCTCTACATGTTTATTGTCCACATTTGTCTATATTGTAATACCTTTAAATAAGTGTTGCTAGTTTAGGCCAGAGTAAATTGTTATAACAGTAAGTGCTTTTGCAATTAATTTTTCAAGTTTTCCCCATTAGAAACATATTGGCACCTTTTAGACAAGTGAAGCAGCAAATGGCAAATACTGCCCACCAAGGGGATGTCGTTGAATTACAGTTGAATGAACAAATGATGCTATCATTAAACATATACTTGACTTGCTGGCAGGTGTGGAAGCAGTGACCTTGTCTCCCATGCTGCTCCTCAGGAAGGGAAGGTGAGCATAATGCTCCTCATATCTCTCACACTGACTAGAATTTGGCAACAGGAAAGAAACTGACCATTTGGTAAAACTGCTGGAAATTGGCAATCATATTCATTATTTGCTTGTAGGCATAGGGTTTTGTTCCAGACTATGACCATGGTTGGAATAAATGCATGGCAGTAAAGAAGCGAGCATGAGGATAGCAGGTGCAGCAAACTAACATAATACATATATCAATGAAAATTATCAGTTTTTGAAAATATAACTAGATGGATAAAAAATCTACTCACCAAGCATTGGCAGGAAAAAATAATATGAAAGTTAAATGTGCAAGCTTTCAGCGCCAGTGGCTCCTTTTTCTGGCTAAAGTGTTGAAAGGAAAGGAAAGATGGATGAATGAAAAGGACTGGCCAAACTAAGCAAATGAGGAGAGTTACAGAAAGTCACCCACAACCGCCTATCAGGGGAGACTTACTGGATGGGATGAGATTTGAAAATCTAAGAACTTACACGTGGAAGGCAGGATAGTAAGCAAGACGGAGATTACAGACAAAACATCATGCAACAGTTAATAAGAGCAACAACGTAAGTGCATTATATGCGACAGATGTAGGGGGGGGGGGGGGGGGGTAGACAGGCAAGAAAATAAAAGACAGAGAAAACTAAAGGGAGTGAAGGAAGGAATAGTTACTCAGAAGATATGCTGAGACAGAAGAAATTAACGTAAATTAAGGCCAGGTTGATGGCAAGAACCAAGGACATGCTACAGCACCAGTTCGCACCTGTGCAGTTCTGAGAAACTGATCTTAGGGGGAAGAATCCAGATGGCATGTGTGGTGAAGCAGGCACTGAGGTCATGCCTGTTACATTGCAGAGCATGCTCAGCATCAGGATATTGTGTTTTGCCAGAATGCACCCTCAGTCTTTGCCCATCCATCCTAACTGATAAGTTGGTGGTAGCCATACCAATGTTGAAGACTGAACAGTGTTCACTTACTGGTACATAACATGTATTGTTTCACAGCTGGCTCTCCCTTTGGTGGTATATGTTTTACCAGATGGTGGTATGTGGGTGCATAAGACAAGTGTTGCATTGGGGGCAATCACAGGGGTAGCAGCAACAGTATGTGCAGGAGGAGCATAGACTATAACTAGGAACTTTTTTTTAGCAGAAAGGGGCTATTTTAGGTGTGGTGGGCAAAATGTCAGACAGAATGGATCTCAGTGGCAGCTTTTTTGAAGGAGCAGATTACTATTTTCAAGGACAGGATAGCACTGACTGAGTGACAAGAGGTGTACTCCTGAATTGTTTTTTCAGGGGATCAGCAGTACCAGAATTCAGTGTAATGGCTTGAGAAATTTGCTTTTGAACTAGGATGGTGGGTATTTATATCCAATGAAGGCTGCAGTGAGAATGGTGGTGTATTGCTGTATAGAGTCTGCATCCAGACCAACATATTTGCCCAGTATGCCAGTGCAGAATGGCAGGGAATGTTTCACAAGGAATGAATGTCAACTGTCAAAATGTAAGTTCTCTTGTCTGTTAGTAGTGGTAATGTGAACGGAAATGTGTAACTAACCGTCAGTGAGGATGAGGTCAACATCAAGGAAAGTGGCATCAGATTCAGAATAGGACCATGTGAAATTTAATTGGGGGAATTTATTTAGAAATTGCAAAAATTTTAATGAGTCAGTCTCACAATTAGTGAGGTCCTGTTCCATATCCCATGCCACTTTCCTTCATGTTGACCTCACCCTCACTGAGGGTTAGTTACACACTTCTGTTCACATTAAAGCTACTAACAAACAACAGTACTTATACAGTATGTGATCAAAAGTATCCAGACACCCCCAAAAACATACTTTTTTCATATTACATGAATTGCTCTGCCACCTTCTTGCTTCTCTATGTTGAAAAGCAATTCAGGGATGGCGATTGCATCTTTCAACACGATTGAGCACCTGTTCATAATACACGGCCTGTGGCGGAGTGGTTACACAAAAATAACATCCCTGTAATGGAATGGCCTGCACAGAGTTCTGACCTGAATCCTAAGGAACACCTTTGGGATGTTTTGGAACGCCAACTTCATGCCAGGCCTCACCGACTGACATTGATACCTCTCCTCAGTACAGCACTCCTTGAAGAATGGGCTGCCATTCCCCAAGAAACCTTCAAGCACCTGACTGAATGTATTCCTCCGAGAGTGGAATCTGTCATCAAGGTTAAGGGTGGGCCAACACCATATTGAATTCCAGCATTACCGATGGAGGGTGCCATGAACTTGTAAGTCATTTTCAGCCAGGAGTCCAGATACTTTTGATCACATAGTGTATTTTGACAGTTAGCATCCTTTCCATGTCAACTTTTCCCTCCCATACAGCCTGGTATTCAAAACAAACACATTGTTTCTGGTACAG
The DNA here is from genome assembly GCF_021461395.2 of Schistocerca americana. NCBI lineage: Eukaryota > Metazoa > Arthropoda > Insecta > Orthoptera > Acrididae > Schistocerca > Schistocerca americana. The sequence continues at coordinate 169,915,840 of NC_060123.1, read as the reverse complement.
ACTCTTTACAGCAGTACACGGCCATTGCAACCTTAACCTTCATTAGGTGTAATTACCCCACCAGCCTAGTTCAAAAGCAGGTTTCTCATAACATTGAATCCTTGTACTGCTAATACCTCAAAAACACAACTCACTTAGCACTATCCTGGTCTTCAATTTATTAATTAGCTATTTCAATGGGGCTATGACTTCATAAAATTGTGCCCTGAAATGGGTCCCATTCTGTCTGACATTTTGCCCACCACATTTCAATAGCCGGGCCCTTCTCTTAGCATTATGTGTTTATGTGTTTAAGACACCTCTCTTGGGTAAAGAATGATCTTTATAAATATCCATGCTTGTTCAGAGTGTTTATCTTCAAATATCACAATGCTATTTAAGTTATGTAAATTGACATATGTAAGTCATATAACTCAAAAAATATCATCAATGCTTGTACATGAAGATGTGTTTTTTATTGAACAAATTGTATATCATATTATGCTGGAAAATTAAGATTGTTAGTTACTGGTAAATTAGGCAAACATCTTAAAGGAAACAAAACATTAAATTGATTTGTATGTTATCTGTCATAAGCAATAAAAACAAGAAAATCAGTATCTGTCATAAGCAACAAAAACTAGAAAATCAGTAACATTTTGTTCCCTTTGTTATTGTCTGCTGAAAGGTAAAAATAGCATTTTCACTTGCTCTGCTTTTAGACAATACTCCACTAGCACTTCTCACACATTATTAATTTTTACAGCTAGTCCCTATGGCGAACACACCTTTTCCCCTTTTCCCCTTTTGAAGCAGATTGGTTGCAGTGAGCAGCCTCCCACACCATGTCCCATCTTGCATCAGTACAGTTGGTGCTACAAAAGTAGGCGCATAATATTGCAGGTGTGGCACAACTCAGTGTTGTTACCTTCAGGATATTATGTTTGTTGTGAGTTCATTCAAGCCTCTTTATTGACATGTAGTTTGGGCATATACCCGGTGCCACTGAAGCAGGATGGTGTACTCCATGAGATATCCTAGGTGAAGAGCTCCGGCAGCCATTATGTTCTTATGTGCCAAACAACGACTTCAGGAAACAGGCACCTGCAGTAACAGACAAAGAACTACAAGAAGTGAGGAGATGGAGATGTTTGTTTTAGCTGCAGTACACCATGATCCTCAGTCAGCTTACGAGCCATTGCTGCAGTCGCTGGTGTCAGTCTTACGTCTGTGTGACATATAGTACACGGCCACAGGTTTCACCCGTACCACCTGTCACTGACCCAGGGGCTGCAGGGGAACGATTTCCATGTGAGAGTTACATTCTGTGAACGGGCCATGCATAATTTCACACAGGAGTCTTTAGAAGGTGTTATGTTCTCTGGTGAGTCCACGTTCACAAAATATGGTGCAGTGAATCGTCATAACATGCACTACTGGGCCGCAGACAATCCTTGGTGGGTACGACCTGTCAACCGTCAATGTAGGTGGTCTATTAATGTATGGTGTGGAATCCTTGGGGATGAAATCATCAGTCCACACTACTTTAAAGGTACACTGACAGTGAGTTATATCACGCATTTATAGTTGACAGTTTGGGTGGTCTCCTTGAACATGTGAGTCTACACACGAGAGTCCATATGTGGATGCAGTACAATGGTCACCCAGCCAATTCTATGTGTGCTGTTGTGGAAGAGCTAAACAACAGGTTTGCAGGAAGGTGGTTGGGGCACCATGGTCCTCATTTATGGCCCACAAGGTCACCCGATTTAACATCATCAGATTTCTTTTTGTGGGGATATCTAAAGGATCGTGTTTATGTCACTGAGCCCACATCCCCAGATGATCTAAAATGGCGCATCACGGATGCGTGTTGCTCCGTGACACCAATGATGTTACATCTGTGCATTCAGGAAAGTGGACACACATTTGAACATCTCATTTAAATCAGTTTACCACCCACCACACAGCCATGTATTATGTACAGTGTGTGGTATGTGCCCCTGAAACTTTGAAGGGTTGTAGCTCCCAAACTAAAAGTGATAGGAATATAATTTAAATTGATGTATACACAGCTGGTGTTACTGATTCCAGTGCATGATAGAAACAACTATTGTTCCATTTAAAAAATTGTATCTTTTTGCTGTAACTCTTTGGATAATAACACAATAAACTATGTTCATAGCTCCGCAGACTGTGTAACATTTCTTATAGTGGCCTACTGCAATAAATATTTCCGTTGCCTATTACTTTGTAACTTACAGAGGCAAACACATCTAGTGAAACACCTTGTATGTCATATTTATGGTACTGTGCACATTGTGATAAAAATAACACTACGGAAAATATTTGCAAAAAGAAGAAGAGAAATTTTGAGGGGAAGAAAAAGAGAATGGGTAAAAGTTCATCTGCTTTGTTACAAGTCACTATGACTATGTGAAACTTGTGTTAGTCCTGTATAGTTTTAATAATGGAAACTCATTTGGGAGATGCAAATAACGGAAGCAAAAAGGTAACAGTTCACCTTATAGTTGGGGCATTGATCGTTCAGTAAAGACATAAACGAGTCTTAAAACTTCACTATGTTTTTGGTTGAGTCCTTCAGAGTTAACAAAGGTTGTGCTTTTTCTGTCATCAGTGCATGAAACTGGTGAAGTAGACACTTCTACAGGAAAGTCTGTTGTAAATCTGGACTACAGTGCAACAAAAGATGGCGTAGAGACTGTTGATTGCATGTGTGCATTGTACTCCTCTCAGAGGACAACAAGAAGATGGCTCTTGACCTTGTTTTTCCAGTATGTGGATATTTCTGGAATTAATTCCCAAGTGCTGTTCTTCACAAATAATCCAGATAAAAGGTTCAGAAGAAGAACGTACCTCACAAAATCTGATCTTGGCTGTAATGGAGAGCCAGTTGAAAGAAAGGGCTCAACTCTTTACTTTAGCAAGGGACATCCAAGGATTTCTGTCATACTATCAATCAATACCTGTACCAAAGAGCTTGTTGGAAGGTGTTATCTTTGTGGTGGTAAAATAAATAACAAAACTACTGTGACTTGCAACAGTTGCAAAAGATTTTTTTGCAAGCAACACAGCTACAGCATTGTGGCTTGTAATGACTGCAGAGCTGCTCCAGGGGAACAGACTGTGTGATTTTTGATATGTCTTCATGATATTTTTTTCTTAATTGGATGTCTTGTTCTTTTGATGACTATACAGTGTGTCCATTTCTCTTAAATATACATTTTGTAAGACTTGCTTTAATAAAGGTCTACAATAGCACTGAAATCTCTGGTGATAACAGTCTTACTTGTAGCTCAAAAACCCGTCTATAAATACTACCAGAAAATGGAAAAAATTGTCAGTTAAATGATATTTAATGTTAGGCAGCACTGAGTGCTGCATGCACTTGCTGGCATAATTATCTTCAGTGTGCCTGCCACACAGTTAAATTGCACTGCTGCTCAAATGGGATGAGTGGCTGTATTGGCTAGAGTGGGTTAGGGGAGAAAGGTGATGGGGACCAGAGGGAGTGTTGGAGAGAAGGGTGGCTGACTGTCAGGGAGGGAGAGAGACCAGTGCACAAGATAGAAATGTGATACTGGTGAGCTAGTTCCAGTGCAGGCAGGGGATTTTCATGTGGTTCGTATTCACATGAGGAGTGTGCTGGTAGAGGGAGATTGATGAGAGAAGTGATATGAATGTAAAATGAGTGGAGTGGCATCGGAACAATGGTATAGGTGATTGTGGTGGAAGGGCTGTTGGAGAATGAGAGCAGGGGGATTGTTTAGATCAAAGGATGCATTGTAAGCACATAATTCAGAAAATCTGAGCAGGAGAGGAGGGATCCAGATGGCACAGGCTGAAGCAACCATCAGCCATTGAAGTCAAGTATCCTGCGCTCAATGGTGTGTTCCATCACTGGGTGGTTAACTCTGCTCTTGGTCACAGTTTGATACTATCCATTCATTCATTTGGACAGCTCATCATGTGTTCCATGTCAGCTCTGGCTTTAGTGGTCAGTTTCAAAGAATTGTGTTGTACTATTGATAAGCCTCTTCCAGAATGAGATTTTCACTCTGTAGCGGAGTGTGCGCTGATATGAAACTTCCTGGCAGATTAAAAATGTGTGCCAGACTGAGACTTGAACTCGGGACCTTTGCCTTTCATGTGCAAGTGCTCTACCAACTGAGCTACCCAAGCACGACTCACGCCCTGTCCTCACAGCTTTACTTCTGCCAGTACCTCGTCTCCTACCTTCCAAACTTTGCAGAAGCTCTCCTGCGAACCTTGCAGAACTAGCACTCCTGAAAGAAAGGATATTGCAGAGACATGGCTTAGGCAAAGCCTAGGGGATGTTTCCAGAATGAGATTTTCACTCTGCAGTGGAGTGTGTGCTGATATGAAACTTCCTGGCAGATTAAAACCATGTAAGCCTCTTGCATATGACAGTGGAGGGATGGCTTAGTGGTGTTCTCCACACTTTATGCTGAGAAGTAGAATGCTGTCAGTCAGTGCCAGAGTGCAAATAGTTTCATAGGAAAGATGCAAACTCTTAAAGTCATCTGTGACTTGCTTTAAGAGGCTGTACTGTGTGCAGTAGTAATGCATGTTATCCAGAAGTTGTGAAGTGTGTGAATACCTTATCCAACTCAAAACATACAATCACCTGAGTGTTGACTTCCAGACTGGGAGCCATAGGAGGTCAAGTGAGAGTACCCACATATTATCTTGGGAAAATGATTTAAAGTTGCTCTAAAATTTATTTTTTAACATAGAACAACATTTTAACTTTTGTGATGTCTTTTCTGCCAAGTATGCCCTGGGACCAAAGAAAGTCAACAGTGTCCCACAATGGGCTACAATTTTGATGATAAAATCTTCTCAGATTGAAAGTTGAGTCAATGCTTTGTTCTCCAGCAACGTTTCAACAAGTAAGGAACTTGACTTGGCTGTCAACCCAAGAAGATTTTATCATTAAGATTTGCTGAGATAGCCTGCATTCTCATATATGATGAAATTTTGTAACACACAGTAAAATATCAGCAGTATAAGTAAAAGGTAGATAGTTACAAACCACAAAGATGACATATTGAGTTACAGACAGGGACAACTAAAAGACATTAAAATGTATAATTTATGACCACACATACTCACCACAAAGGTGACATTGAACCACAGATGGCCACAACAATAAGACACTAAAATGTGGATTTTAATACCACACATATAATGGGTGATGCTTCCTTCTCTGCATGTGGTAGTTTTACTGTGCAGTATTAGTGTGCATTTATGTGTATGTTATCAGTTTTCAGTTTCATTAGAGTCTCTGTGGAACAGCACTGCATTGTTGCCATGCTAAGACCCTTTGGTTATCAAGATCAAACATTAGTCTGGTGTGAATGCACCCAAATGGGATACAGCTCAGAGTCTTTTTTTTCAGTACTTAAAATAAATTCCAAGTATTCAACATATGACTGGAAGAATTTATTTTTGGTTAAGTTGCATTTTGTTAGAACTGCTTGCACCGAGTGAAATTAGATACTGCATATAATTTTGACATATCTTGTCAATGACAGTGATATCATTCAAATAATTTTCTTGTGCAAGTATATTCTGTTTGAGTTGTACTTAGGAACAAGATATTTTGGGCTTTCTGATCATTCCAAGTAGTAGAAGTTGATATGCACGATGTCCAAATGATTTATTAATTCTCTTGATCCAGTTTAATTTTCCACCAATAGGCAAACTGTAGTTAGGCATAATAGAAATCAATTTGAGAAGTGTGTAGTCTTCCCTTTAATATGGGCGTTAATATTGGCTTCAACGTCACCTGTCATTCTATTAGGCATGGTTTCTTAATCACCATCAGATTGCCTCAGAAGCTATACAAAATGAGTTTAATCACCTTTAGTGTTCCCAGGTGATTTAATTTTGCCATAATGACATCTTCTACTGTACAGGTGATGGAACTTATTTTAAACAGTCAGCAAGAGCCTGGAAAGATATTGTTCTGGATACCAAATTAACTAATTTATGGAAAAGCCATAAAAGCACCAAAACAAAAAATACTATCTGATATTGGAACTGAATCCATTAAGATGATAGCATGCAAATAAATATGGCCATTATTAATTTATTCAGTAATGGGGTTTACCATTAATATAGTGTGAGTGGAAAATTAAAAAAAAATGTTGCTTAGTACTGCTGTGACATACTATTAGTGGAGAGCATGTTTTGTGGGACTGTGAGTATTCCTTGTTTCAATGTGAATGTTGGCATGTAGTATACATTTAAATTTACTTAAAGCTGTATGGTTCTTTGGACGTAGAATTCCTTGCATGCTGCTGTGGATATTTGATTGATGATATTGGTGAAAGGGAGTAATGCCATGGTGGATAATCCATAGATTTCTATAAAGCAACTTTGTGTAAAGCAGTGTCTACCATTATAATTCAATGAAAGCTATGCTGACTTAATAGAGTATTGTAACACTGTCCATTTGTCCTTCAATGTTTTTTTTACCCCTGTATTGCCTTGCAAGTGCAAATAAACAGCTTATGTTACATAAAAATCGTGAAAAATTGTAAAAACTTCTTTGACAAAGGAATGCTATAATTTTATCCATGTGGTGTGGACACACCTTGTCTAATGAGTGCCTAATAAGTATGTCTTTAATCAAGGAGCCCATATAAACTATTGAACACACTAATTTACTAATGATGACATAGACCATGCATATCAGTGACCAATGTTCTAACTGTGTTTGTGATTTCTGCCAATCATTAAATCCAGTTAAGCTGTCACTAAATGAATCTTGGTTCACTGAAATGGAGAGAAATTTGGTTTACACACTATCCACATCAGACCATGACAAAAATAAGCCCAAAATAAACCAGGAAAGGTTGCCCGAAAAACATAGAAATAGGGCTGAAGAATGGGAAGTGGATGTTTCATTGCTACATAGTATCATTAAACAGGCTAAATTCTGGAGCAGCTGTAGATGGAGACTGAGAGCCTTAACTGGAAATAAAAAATCTGGCATAAAATTGTTTTTGTTGCTCCTGATTTTGTTGTAACAGTACCAGTTGTTTTTGGTGGTGTTATCTTACTGGTGGTAGATCTGGAACAGTGACAGATGCATTGTGAACCGTAAATAACATATGAAATTTGGAAATCCTCATTCACACTGTTGAGGTATTGCCTGAAATTATTTCATTGAGCTGAACATGAAAATATGTACCTACCATTTCTTGAAACTGGGGCTTACAATGGCTACTGTGTAGCAGGAGTATTTCTATCTTCCAACAGTACTTTCTGTATTGAGTCTTTTGATTTTGGCTGAAGTCTGCTGCATTTTTTGTGTGTGTGTTCTTGTATCAGAGGCTTCTGTCCATTCAACTCTGACAACTGGTGAAACATGTCTTTTTTTTACCGGTTCCCAGCCTCCATTGTCTTCCAAGTTCTGTATAGCTCTGATCTGGCTTTGTCCAACTGTCCGTATTTCTTTCATTCTCCTCTACCAGCCTATTTCTCTTACATGCTATGCAATACCATGTGAGAGAGTATCTTTGATATCTCCATTGATGTCCCATTGCATTCTGCTAGTGACTCATATACTTTGATTTGCAGTGGAACTAATTTTGTCTGCATTAACTTGTGTCTTTTCAAAATATTATAAATTTTAATTCCCATATATTGAGGAATCTGGCCACACATACAGTTTGAGCTGATTTGGTAGGAAGAATAAAGTTTTCTTTGCTGCTTATGTCACATGTATGAATAAAATGATTTTCCTAAAATAATTTACATCTGGTGAACTAAAAGATATTAATTTTATAAATACACTATGTGACCCAAAGTATCTGGACACCCCCAAAAACATACGTTTCTTTATATTAGGCGCATTGTGCTGCCACCTACTGCCAGGTACTCCATACCAGTGACCTCAGTAATCATTAGACATCGTGAGAGAACAGAATGGGGTGCTCAGCAGAACTCACAGACTTCGAACATGGTCAGCTGATTGTGTGTCACTTGTGTCATATGCCTGTACCTGAGATTTCCACACTCCTAAACATCCCTAGGTCCACAGTTTCTGATGAGATGTGAAGTGGAAATGTGAAAGGACATGTACAGCACAAAAGTGTACAGGCCGAACTCATCGCTTGATGACCACACTTGGTGTAGGGAGCGTAAACATTGGATAACTGAAAAGTGGAAAAACATTGTGTGGAGTGATGAATCACGGTACACAGTGTGGCGATCCGATGGCAGGGTGTGGGTATTTTGAATGCACGGTGAACATCATCTTCCAGCATGTGTAGTGCCAATACTCGGAGGTGGTGGTGTTATGGTGTGGTCATGTTTTTCACGGAGGGGGCTAGCACCCCTTGTTGTTTTGTGTGGCACTGTTGCAGCACAGGCCTACAATGATGTTTTAAGCACTTTCTTCCTTCCCACTGTTGAGGAGCAATTCGGGGATGGCAACTGCATCTTTCAACATGATTGAGCAGCTGTTCATGATGCACGGCCTGTGACAGAGTGGTTACATGACAATAACATCCCTGTAAGGAACTGCACAGAGTTCTGACCTGAATCCTATAGAACACCTTTGGGATATTTTGGAATGCCGACTTCGTGCTAGACCTAACTGATTGACATCAGTACCTCTTCTCAGTACAGCACTCCATAAAGAATGGGCTGCCATTCCCCAAGAAACCTTTCAGCACCTGACTGAATGTATGCCTGCGAGAGTGGAAGCTGTCATCAAGACTAAGGGTGGGCTAACACCATAGGGAATTCCAGCCTTACCGATAGAGGGTTCCATGAACTTGTAAGTAATTTTCAGCAAGATGTCCAGATACTTTTGATCAAATAGTGTATATAGGACCCAGAAGAGTTAGTATTAATGACTTATTAAATAATAGTCCACATGGTGCTTTACAATGTATGGTGCACATATTCTTAATAATTGTTTTTCTTCACCTTTGGTATCCAAATTGCATTAGACAAGTTTTCCTAAAAAACAATACCATACCTAATAACACTTTGACGTGTCAAAAGTCTTGGGATACCTCCTAATATTGTGTCAGATCTCCTTTTGCTTGGTGTTGTGCAGCAACTTGACATGGACTCAACAAGCCATTGAAAGCATGCTCTCTCTATAGCTGTCCGTAACTGCAGAGCGTTACCAGTGCAGTATTTTGTGCATGAAACTTTTGATTATGTCCCACAAATGTTCAGTGGGATTCAAGCTGAGCAATCTGGGTGACCAAACCTTTTGCACGAATTGTCCAAAATGTTCTTCAAACCAACTGTGAAAATTGTGGCCTGCATGACATTGCACATTGTCATCCATAAAAAATCCGTTGTTGCTAGGGAACATGACCTCTATGAATGGGTGCAAATGGTCTCCAAGCAGCTGAATGTCCAGAGGATCCAGTCCATTCCATGTAAACACAGACCAAACTGTTATGGTACCACTGTCAGTTTGCATAGTGCCTTGTTGACAACTTGGCAACTTGGGTCCATGGCTTCATGGGGTTTGCACCACTCTTGAACTCTACCATCAACTCTTACCACTGAATTGGGACTCATCTAACCAGGCTATGGTTATCCAGTCATCTAGGTTCCACCTGCTATGCATGAAGCACCAACAAAGGCATAATGAATAATTGAAGAGTGATAGCTGCTTTTCTGGTTTTTCTCTCAGGTTCTACAGTATGCACATATGGGTGTTTTGAATGTACTCAAGAGAGAGGTATTACCATAGCGATTGTTAGTTGTATTGTGAAAAGTAATAATGAAAATGTTGGGCAAAAGATACACCTGTTTGTGAGAAGTGTGACTATTTATTGTTCATGAGTAAATTTAATAAGGATAAATGTAGTGGAAAAGGGAAACTGTGTGTTTTCCTTCTTTACATGCGGTGCATGTGGAGCAGAGGTGGAGCTGGCGAGAAGGGGACCAGTAAAAATGGTGTTACAACCACTGGAAGTCCGGGAGTCATTTGTGCCACACTATCCAAATGGATATGTTTGTTGTACATCCCCCATTGACTTCTGCATTTATTTCATGCAGTGTTGCTTGCCCATTAGTACTTATGACTCTACACTAATGCCACAGCTCTTGGTCTTTAAGTGAAGGCTGTCAGTGACTTTGTTGTCCATGGTGAGAGGTAATGCCTGAAATTTGATATTCTAAGCCTGCTCTTCACACTGTGGATTTCAAAAGATTGAATTCCCTAACGATTTCTGAAATGGAATGTGTGATGTGTCTAGCTCCAACTAACATTCTGTGTTCAAAGTCTGTTAATTTCCGTTGTGCTGCCATAATAATGTCGGAAATCGTTTTACATGAATCACCTGAGCACAAATGGCAGTTCCACCAGTACACTGCCCCTTTGTACTTTGTGTATGCAATGCTACCACCATCTGTACATGTGCAGCATAGTTTCAGAGTAACTACTATGTGGTACTTTTGGTGTGCCCATGTGTAGTGTTTCAGGATATTTGTAAACATCCCAACACACCATTGGAAAGCCATCAACAAGAGATGTTCATGAGTAAATTGAATAAGGATAAATGTAGTGGAAAAGGGAAACTGTGTGTTTTCCTTCCTTGTATGTGGCGAATGTGGAGCAGTGGTGGAGCTGTTGGGAAGGGGACCAGTAAAAATGGTATTACAACCACTGGAAGTCTGGGAGTCATTTGTGCCATGGTACAGCAAGGGCCTGAATCTGAGAGCCATGGAGTAAACGATGCACCAACAAGGGCATAATGAATAATTGAAGAGTGATAGTTGCTTTTCTGGTTTTTCTGTCAGGTCCTACAGTATGCACATATGGGTGTTTTGAATGTACTCAAGAGAGAGGTATTACCATAGTGATTGTTAGTTGTGTTGTGAAAAGTAATAATGAAAATGTTGGGCAAAAGGTGCCCCTGTTTGTGAGAAGTGTGACTATTTATATAGTAGTGCAATAGAGAGAACTTGTGGAAGCATTCCAGGGATCTTAACTGCAGTTGGGTTGACAGGGAGGTGGCACAGAAGGATCCAGACTCTGAGAAGAGAGAATAAAGGTAATACTACTTTCATCTGGCGGTGTACTGGGGTCGGCAAAATATTGCCCTGTTATATTGGCCAGGGTTGCAACTTCCTGCTAGTGCTGATATAAGACCCACCACAAATCTTACAAAATAGAAATAGCAGGGAAAGAAGAAAACTACACCCCATGTGCTGTTAATATTTGCATTGCAAATGAGAAGCTGTGAACTCAATAAGTGTGGGATAGCTTCATTTTTGCCTAAAATAAATTCTAAGAATCTGAAGGAATCAGTTTCTTCAATGTCTTGATTGTTGTGAATAACCTTGATCTAGTTGTATTTTGACTATTTGAATCTGGACTGGGTTGTGAGAGTTATAGGTGTGTTAAGATTTAAAATATTTAGCTGAAATCAACTAAGCTACTAAATAAAAGAATAATTTACTTACAAATGACAAAAGAGTTTTGTTTTGGAAGTGACTTGAGAAACACCCAAACTTAAGTAAACAAATTATCAAAACTGTATGTTTTCTGGCTTTGAGACATGGCAGTGACATGTTATTTTCTTATTCATGTTCATCTCCAATCACAACCTTATGTAATCTTTTAGGATGAGGAAAAGAATTACTTATTGTATAATAAATTTCAAAATATGTGGTTGGAAGTTTTCTGTTTATTAACACAATTCAGTGATCGGCTAGAGACTTTTAGTTGAGCACAGCAGCAGGATTCAGAGACATACAAGCCAGTTGTGTTTGACCATTGTTGCACAAGGTGATGTGGTATGGTTAGAGGAGACACTAGGCTGCTAAAAGTGGATGGAAGCTGGGACCTGAGAGGGGCAAAAGATTTGTTGTGAATGTTCGAGGAGGTTGGTACAGGAATAATTCTGGTGAAACTAAAAAGCAAGATGCAGTTTCATGGGAGAGACATCCCTTGGCAACAGTAGAATGGACTCATTCCTGTCCATGAAGGGTGGAAGAAACAAAACAGTCCATCAGTAAAAATACAGTTTGTAGTCAAAAGGTAAAACCCAAAATTTTCACAAGAGTGACTCTGGGTTAGTAGAAGTGTTATTCACCATTGGAGAGAATAACAGAGGTTCAGTTTTGGATGTTCTGAAAAGTGGCCCATCTCATATCACAGGAGGAGATCCTTATGGGGATTAGCTGAAAACAGACCATTTTCCTGGAGGCATTCAGTCCTATCTAGTGCCATAAATTGCCTTTGCAGTTTGTCTGATGTTGCAAAGTAAAATCATGCATAATTGTGTATAAGTGACATTGATTGGTACACAATTGGTTTTTTTCTTTCTTTTTTTTTTTTTTTTTTTTTTTTGTAATTGGTGACAATAACTAAAAACTTAGATGTAGTTTTCTAAGATAAAAAAAAAATCTTATACCATTCTACTGCATTATGTCTCTCAGCTGCACTGGCAAGTCAGGCTGTGTTCACTATATTGCTATGTATTTTCTCAGTATTGTGTAAAAACACAGATGGCTATATGGCCGCGACTGAATGGAGAAAAGTAATTGTGTGGAAAATCTTGTGGTGAATGGTACCATGCAGTATGTTAAATACCCTGGCATTTCATGTATAAAATTCCACTTGGCAGCAAATTTTGGCACAGGCTTCATTGAATGTATGAGGGTAGTGCCCACTTGTTATTTTACCTCCCACTGGTGTTGCAAGCTCATGGAGATAACAGTGGGAAGATGAGTACTTGGAATTAGTGGCTCCCATGAAGGCCCCACGAATTCTAGTGGGCAGAACATATCTTTTTTATTTGGAATTTGATCATTATGTATGGCAACTTCATTGGAGGACACAAATCTCAGCAATATAGTCTGTTTTTACCAGACACAGCAGGTTACTTATTTGCTGGCCAACCAGTCTCTACCCTGGTCAGCCATTCCATTAAAAGTGTAAAGGTGTGCCACTGGTAGAAGCGCAGCGTCAAAACTTGTGGTATGAAGGTAAAGCAAGTGAGTTCTGCAGGTAGTTGCATCACAGACAGTGTGGACTTGGCCTGTGAAGCAAGTGGGTTTGCTGATTGATGGTATGAACCTGTAGCTCAGCCAGCCACCACTGCACCAATTTCATTTAGATATTGCAGGTGTTGTACTTTTCACCTAATTGCCAAAACCAATGCATCAATATTCAGAGATATATGACTAAGTAACAAACTGGTGCATTGTATTGCTGGGAAACATTATAAATCTGTAGAAGGGAACATCAAAGGGCAATGAGTTTTGTATTATTTTCAATATAACAGAGTTTTTTAAGAGGCACAGAGAATATACAACTCAAATGGTAGCTGGTCCTTAAAAGCTGTAAGTGTGAGTTCTGCTACTATGCAGCACGTCATGGAGATAATGCTGATAGCTGAGACAGGAGTACAGGTTGTAGAAAGTTGGCTAGGATGGAACTATGCCTGGCCATTGTAAATACATTGTCTGCGTAAAGAGATGCAGCAGGTTCTGCAGTCAAGTGGAGCACCAGGAGGCTGACAAATCAACATAAAAATGCTGCACCCTGAAACACTTGCCCACAGCTGCTGTCAGTGCGTCAGAGTCACATCAAATAACTCCATCAAATAACTCCACCAAAGATAAAAAAAAAACTAATTTCACATTCATAATGATTAGAATTCTTCTGAATGTTGTACCATGTCACTGTATAAAATACTTTCTTCATAAACTTGGGGGTAACATTTTGACTATATTACAGTGGCCTTCTTTGAGGCCTTACCCTGAGGAAGGCTGTTGTAATATGGTCCAAATGTTGGTTTTAAGTTTATAATAAAAGTATTTGTCTGGAACAACACCCAGAAGAATTTTAATCATCATGACACCAGCCATGGAAGCCTATATAGTTATGTAATTTCACAACTGCTAGGGCCCCCATAAAATTCCGAATGAATTGCAGAGAGTAGAGAACAAATATCTTCTATGTCAACTGGTGATGCTAAGTGAAATATTGAACTTGACAGAATTAAAGCTGAGTTCAGTAGTATGGAAGTTTTCAATCCTGACATCTATTTCACTCATATTCAAATTGATTGAAAAATGGCTGTAGGATGGCCTTGTGTTATACATGTAGCTTAATTGAAAATGGAACTAATTGTACTTGAGGTCAGTGATTAAGTATGTGTTGGTACTGATGACACTCATGTAATGACAGAATCCTTATTAGAGACACTGTCTCTGGATGTTAAACTTTATGGCCAGAATTTTGTGACATGGTCTTTAATAGATGCATTCAATGTTTTTAAGCCAGAATTGAAAAAGGAAAATGATGTTTTTTGCACAAATATAAAAACTGACATTATTAATGTAAAAGAAAATGTAAAACTTGTGATTATAAATGAAAATGCCACTTCACACAAACACATGTTTCAACTGAAATCTCCAACTTGAAATTAGAAGTCCAACAGGAAACTGAAAATAATTTGTCAACTACAGAGTAGGTCCGCAACTGGAGGGAAATGTAAATTCCAAATTTAAAGTTGTTATGTCTGATTTCAATTTGGTATGTAGCTCAGAGAACAAACTTTGGAAACTTTTGCACAAGAATGTGAGCTGAAATTTGAGAAAAAGTTGGAAATGAATGAAAACACTTAACACACTATCACCAAACAGATAGAGGTAAAGCAAGTAGTACACGAAGAAGTCATGTAGAAAGAATTATGTAGTGTAAGGGTTAATATTATGCAAGAACAGCTTGATAGTTGTAGGAACCATATAGATGAGATGAATTGTATGCTTGACCTGTAGTGAAAAATGTGCAAGTCATACAAAGTGTACAGCTGGTGAATGATACTGTTGTTGACAATAAAAAACTGATTAAAACAGACCAAGAAATTCAGCAGTTGTCACAACGGATAGTACAGCATTCGTGGGTTACTTCAGCAGACACTGCCTTTATTTAATGTCATAACTTCAGTGATTTTGATCTGCAAGAGACTGTACAACCGAAATTGTTCATACAAGAGTTTAAGAGCATGTTTCCAGGGCTTCGGTCAGCCCAGGATCAGATCTCATTTATTGGACATCTGAAAGGGGTTGCAGCTAGGTGGATGAATGAAATTTCATGTGCTGGCATGGAGCTTAAAGAGTTTTATGACAAATTTCTACATGACTATATGTCCAGCCAAGGCAGGTGATCAAAATCCAGTGTCACACAACGTAGTGGACACTATTGTGCAATGGCAATATCCCAATCATTGTATCCCACCTGTGCAGTTAAAGCCAGGTTCTCATTCAAATGAATAAACAATAGGCAAAGCTTGGAATTTTTTTAAGGCAGTGAAAAGACATACGAAAGATTTGTTTGGGGATTATGATTGATCATACTTTGAACTTTGTTTTAAATTTTCAGTTAAAAAAAAAAAGAAACAAACTGCTGCCTGTAATTATGGTTTGATTAAGGGTCTGCAAGTTCAAAGTATGCAGACCGCATGCAGTGTAGCCTCGCAGGAATTATTTGAAATCACAAATAAATAACATCAGTCAATACTGCGTTAAATTCATGGAAGCTTATACCTGAGCATAATGAAATAACCTTAAATTTAACAATATGGTGCTAACTTGAACTTTGAGTTCAATTTTTGGTTTGTTTCAGTCTTTATGGCTTTACAAAAAATAGTTAACATTAACAAATTTTGTATTTATGAGTGTGAACTCTCAAGAAAAGTGTTAACTTTTTGGGGGTCAGTGGTAGAAGTTAATAGGTTGTACCATTTTTATCTTATGCTGCACTCAGTTTTGAAAAACCATTTCTCAAGAAAAACCTTTTTAAAGTATAGGGAAAACTTTTATACGTATTGTTAGTTCAATTTGCAGAAGAGCTACATGTTATTACATATTTTTGGTGTCGCTGAACACAGATCTGAAGTTACATTTTCAAAATTCAAAAAGGCTAATCCAATATGATGGACCAAAAATTATGTTCCGAGCAATTTTAACAGAACTTGACAAAAAAGGTGTTTTCATTACTTATGTTTAGTCTGCAATTCCAGGACCATACATCAACCCGTCCTCTAACTTGAATTGTTCCTGAAGAGCAATTTCCTTGTACTTCTTGGTGAGCTGAACTGAATATGCTGTATTCGGAAACCTGTACACTTTGTTTGTCAGCTTTTTCATTGAATAGATGCCTGAGCCAGGCATCTCTGAGAACATCCCACAGTGACCTTCACATTGCTTCAAAAATTGGGCTGTGGAGACTTTTGTAATACCCAGATTGAAAAATCTTTTTGTCCGAACATTCTGGACACATACAACTTTCAAAAAATGCAATAAAAGAAAAATCGAATTCTCCACCATTTTGAATGAGAACCTAGCCTTACACAAAATAGTGTATTACTATGGAATTGAGTAGAGGCAATCCATTTTAAGGTCAAAGGTTTGTTTTAAATTTAAAAGATGAGGGAAAATATGTTCGTGCAAAGGAGAAGGAAGGGAGAAATGGGCACACCATGTTAAATCTTGAAGTGCAGATGTGGGCATAAAAGGATACTAGCAATCCACTTCCTGTCCAGGATGATGACTTGGATGGCAGTTCTAACCACAATGGTGTTAGTGGCTCCATGTTTAACCTTGACATGATGAGGTGGGTGCATCATGAGGTGAACAACCACACTCAGTACAAGGCGATGTCATAATTGTAGATCCAGCAAACATGCCACTTTCTATTAAGTAAACACATATGGTGTTTTTGGTATTGCAATGCTATTTGTAGAATGGGAACTCTGCTCAGTAGGACAGGAGATAAATGGTAGAAGTTTCAGTTAGTGAATATAGGATATCTGGGATCTAAAAAATAAATTAGAATGAGGCTTGGTTGAGAACACACCTATGGGGCATAGCTTGGAACTTAAAAAGCCAAAATAGCTTAAATGTGTAGAAATGCCATGTAACAAAAGAGAATGCAAGGAGATTCACATTCACTGGGAAATCCTAACTGTAACTGCCCTTTAGATTCAATGATAATGCTACTTTCCTTTTAGGTGCATGTGAAGAATGGTGTAAGGCACTGAACCAGTGTGACCCATTGCTTCATGACAGACTGCTTAAGCAGTTCCATTGTTTACCTCTGGTGAGAGCACAAAATACAAAGTGCCCTGGTTACAAAAATTTTAATCATAGAGCTATTATTGAAGATTTGTTGCACTAAGATGATTTTATGCCAGCTATAAGTAATATCAATTCTGTTGTATGTACACAAGTAGGCAAGGCTGATGCCAAAATATTAATACACAGTAGCTCAGAAATTTGCTGTGACTCAATAGTATTTTGATACCTATCCAAGTAGAGAAGGAATGCTTCTAATGCCTGTGTCTGGTGTAAAAATTTTGGAAGTGGCTTATGGACTGTCCAGTGCTATTCAGTGTGAGGTACTTATGTCTTTGAAATTTAATAACATCAGGACTGAACATCATTTGTAATTATTCCTCATCCGAGTGTTGATATAATATGGGTGTTGATTTTATGAATTATTATTTCAATGAACTTGATTTTGATGCATTACAACTTAAGTTACATACTGGTTAAATGGACCTTATAAGGCCTTTTGTAAAAAGTAAATATCAGAATTTGTATACTACAGAAGCTTGTTACACTTAAAACTGGATGGAGAACAAATCTTGTAAATCTTACACACTTTGTAGTCTGTTTTAAATAAATAATCTTAACAGGCTATGAGCCAGACCACATGTGAACAGCTGTGAAGTAATTGTTTTTGCTCATGACTAAAATAACATGAATTTGCCCATTGTTTGTGTGTTCGATTAAAATGACAGCCGCTATTGGTGATTTCAAAATATAAGTGGAAAAACTCAAAACACCTGAAGACCAGTTGAAGTGGAAATGGCACTTGTCAATGCTGTTGTGAGCACATGCACTTGAAGATATTGTAAATGTACATAAAAGTGTCCTGAATTGCCGCACGATGCGCATTAGCAGCGGTTGAAAGATGATGTGAAAGCAGCAAGTTTACTAGCAAGTTCGTTAGGTAAATCCATTGCCAAGCTCGTGTTAACATCCACCCACACCAGTGAAATGTGGGATAAGTTACATGCATGATTTGAATGAAGCAGTACACAATAGCTGGACATGTTGATAGAAGCATTTTCCCGTTTTTAATGTGAGACCAAAGAGCCCATTAGCACACACATCATGAAACTGCAGAAGCTTTTCATGGATTTGAATGATGAATTGCAGAAGCACAATAAAAATCTTTTGCCTGAAAGAATTTTAAATGGCCGAATTCTCTCCACATTAGGCACAGAATTCAATTTCAGGGATCTGTGGGACACGATTCCATCTGAAAATCAAAGTGTGAACCTTTTGATTGAAAAATTGTGCATAATTAAATTGCATTATCAAAGTATGTTTGAACCTCCTGCGTTTGTTACATGCAGTTGTCCTAAAAAGAAAATTCAGCAAAATGAAAGTGATGATATCAGTTGTGAAAAATTGAAAAAGGATATTGAATGCACAAAATGAAGATTTCCTTGTCAGAAATATAGGAAGGTAGGCCTCTGGGCAGCAGTGTATCCAAAGAAAAAGACAAATAACATTTGCATCAATCATTTTGAAAAGAATATGAAAAGAATGTTGCATTTTTGTCACATGCTTTTAGTGCTTCAGTGTTGGAATCGACAGTTGGTACTGTGAAAGTGGTGTCAAAAATCGCACCACTGCAAATAAACAGTATTTTGTATCATATACAAAATTTGCCATCCTCGAAAAGATTTCTATTGGGAAAAGAGGTGTGAGCATGTTGGCTCATGGACAGGGAATTGTGAAAATTCAAATGCATTTGAATAATGCCAGAAAATCAGTGAATTGAAAGATGTATTTTACATTCCTGAAGCATGTGCTGACTTGTTCTCTGTCAAAGCAGCTGTGCAAAGAGGTTTTTGCACTGGAGTTGATGACAAAAGTGTCGAAATTGAAGACAAAGTGACTGGGCAAACAATGATGACTCATCATGTCAGCAATAGTCTCAGTGTTCTTGACATACATGTCATTAAACCAGAACAGCCAGCTCAATTAAATTTTGTTACATCATGAGATATGCTGCAAGTTAACATGAGAGATTTGGACATCAACACAAACAACACATGAAATGTATCTTGAAGCAGATGAAATCAATGTGGATGGGTGTAAATAAGAATTTTGTGATAGATGTGAACTCGGAAAAATGCATAGACTGCTATTCAGAAATAGAATGAATCACCCAATGGTTACAGGCGAACAAATCCATGCTGACGTAAATGGACCTATG
Organism: Schistocerca americana; assembly: GCF_021461395.2. Classification (NCBI taxonomy): domain Eukaryota; kingdom Metazoa; phylum Arthropoda; class Insecta; order Orthoptera; family Acrididae; genus Schistocerca; species Schistocerca americana. The sequence continues at coordinate 169,896,525 of NC_060123.1, read as the reverse complement.
TCTACAGAGTCTCTTGGAAAAGCTAACTATTATGTATGTTTCAAAGATGATTTTAGCAAGTTCCATAAAATTTTATTTCTTAAGCAGGAAAGTGAAGTTAGCACAATCCTGGAATAGTTCTTGAATGAAGCCAAGACAAATGGTCATGTTGTCAAACAGTTCAGGTGTGATGGAGGAAGAGATTTTGATACCAAGAAAGTCTCAGAATTGCTGGCAAACAGAGACAGAGCATTCCATCACTCCATCTTACACACCACAGCAAAATGGTGTTGCAGAAAGAGAAAAGCACACTATTGTGGAATGTGCACATTCTATGTTGAAACCCAGTAAATTTCCAAAGGAACTGTGGGCAGAAGCATGCAGTACTGGTGCACATCTTTTAAATCACACTGGGAAGTCCTCTACTGAAAACAAACCTCCTTATGAACTATGGTATGGATGACCAGTAGGCAACCTGGATGATGTGAGAATCTTTGGAACATAATGTTATGTGCATGTGAAGAAGAATTTTTGTTCAAAATTTGATGACAAAGCTGTGCTTGGACATATGGTGGAGTACATAAATGACAGTGATGGCTTTAGTGTCTGGATTACATCTAAAAAAAAAGTTGTACTAAGTCATGTGGTAAAATTCAAGCCTGGAGTTATATGCTATTTGCACGCCAGTGCAGCTGAATTTGATGTTGCTGGGGAAGACATTGTTGTACAGAGTCAGCCTAATCAGACTTTTGATGAGAAAAAGGAATCAGAAGCTGTCAGCCATGAGAAGAGAACAAAAAGAGTAAGTGAAGTGGAAGGAGACTAGTAGACAAAGTCAAGTTTGGAGGAAGTAATAAAGAGAAAGAAGATTTGGATATGGTATCAAGTTCTGGAGGAAGCAAAGTTTTGAGTGAGAAATGAAGAAGTAAACACAAGAAGAAGAAACCACAATGGATGACCAGTCGACATTATGTGTACATGGCTGGAAATCCTATTACCAGTGACAAGGATCCAAGCTCATATGCAGAAGCTATGCAGTCTAGCAATAAAAATCAATGGCTGGAGGCCATTCGTGAAGAATTAAATTCCCTTAAAGAGAATAATATTTCAATATTAGTTGAGCGTCCAAGTGGTTTATGGTTTTTGCAAAATCAATGGGTCTTATGGAAGAAAACTACAGTAAATGGGATAGTTCACTTCAAGGGTTGACTTGCGGCCAAAGGACATGTACAAAGTCAGGGAATTGACAATGAAGAAATGTTCAGCCCTGTCGTTGTGATGAAGCAAGCTGGGATATTTTTTACTTCCCCTCTTGTTTTGCCATCTGCCTCCTTAAAATTCATTTTTTCACTTTTAACTAATTACCATTAACATGTTGTTGTTGTTGTTGTTGTTGTGGTCTTCAGTCCTGAGACTGGTTTGATGCAGTTCTCCATGCTACTCTATCCTGTGCAAGCCTCTTCATCACCCAGTACCTGCTGCAGCCTACATCCTTCTGAATCTGCTTAGTGTATTCATCTCTTGGTCTCCCTCTACGATTTTTACGCTCCATGCTGCCCTCCAGTACTAAATTGGCGATCCCTTGATGCCTCAGAATGTGTCCTACCAACCGATCCCTTCTTCTAGTCAAGTTGTGCCACAAACTCCTCTTCTCCCCAATTCTATTCAATACCTCCTCATTAGTTATGTGATCTACCCATCTAATCTTCAGCATTCGTCTGTAACACCACATTTTGAAAGCTTCTATTCTCTTCTTGTCTAAACTGTTTATCGTCCACGTTTCACTTGCATACATGGTGGCTACTCTCCATACAAATACTTTCAGAAACGACTTCCTGACACTTAAACCAATACTCGATGTTAACAAATTTCTCTTCTTCAGAAACCTTTTCCTCGCCATTGCCAGTCTACATTTTACATCCTCTCTACTTTGACCATCATCAGTTATTTTGCTCCCCAAATAGCAAAACTCCTTTACTACTTTAAGTGTCTCATTTCCTAATCTAATTCCCGCAGCATCACCCGACTTAATTCGACTACATTCCATTATTGTCGTTTAGCTTTTGTTGATGTTCATCTTATACCCTCCTTTCAAGACACTGTCCAATCCGTTCAACTGCTCTTCCAAGTCCTTTGCTGTCTCTGACAGAATTACAATGTCATCGGCGAACCTCAAAGTTTTTATTTCTTCTCCATGGATTTTAATACCTACTCCGAACTTTTCTTTTGTTTCTTTTACTGCTTGCGCAATATACAAATTGAATAGCATCAGGGAGAGGCTACAACCCTGTCTCACTCCCTTCCCAACCACTGCTTCCCTTTCATTTCCCTCGAGTCTTATAACTGCCATCTGCTTTCTGTACAAATTGTAAATAGCCTTTCGCTCCCTGTATTTTACCCCTGCCACCTTCAGAATTTGGAAGAGAGTATTCCAGTCAACATTGTCAAAAGCTTTCTCTAAGTCTACAAATGCTAGCAACGTAGGTTTGCCTTTCCTTAATCCTTCTTCTAAGATAAGACGTAGGGCCAGTATTGCCTCACGTGTTGCAACATTTCTACGGAATCCAAACTGATTTTCCCCAAGGTCAGTTTCTACCAGTTTTTCCATTCGTCTGTAAAGAATTCGTGTTAGTATTTTGCAGCTGTGACTTATTAAACTGATAGTTCGTTAATTTTCACATCTGTCATCACCTGCTTTCTTTGGGATTGGAATTATTATATTCTTCTTGAAGTCTGAGGGAATTTCGCCTGTCTCATACATCTTGCTCACCAGATGGTAGAGTTTAGTCAGGACTGGCTCTCCCAAGGCTGTCAGTAGTTCTAATGGAATGTTGTCTACTCCCGGGGCCTCATTTCAACTTAGGTCTTTCAGTGCTCTGTCAAACTCTTCACGCAGTATCATATCTCCCATTTCATCTTCATCTACCTCCTCTTCCATTTCCATAGTATTGTCCTCAAGAATATTGCCCCTGTATAGACCTTCTATATACTCCTTCCACCTTTCTGCTTTCCCTTCTTTGCTTAGAACTGGGTTTCCATCTGAGCTCTTGATATTCATGCAAGTGGTTCTCTTTTCTCCAAAGGTCTCTTTAATTTTCCTGTAGGCAGTATCTATCTTACCCATCATGAGATAACCCTCTACATCCTTACATTTGTCCTCTAGCCATCCCTGCTTAGCCATTTTGCACTTCCTGTCGATCTCATTTTTGAGACATTTGTATTCCTTTTTGCCTGCTTCAGTTGCTGCATTTTTATATTTTCTCCTTTCATCAATTAAATTTAGTATCTCTTCTGTTACCCAAGGATTTCTACTAGCCCTTGTCTTTTTACCTACTTGATCCTCTGCTGCCTTCACTATTTCATTCCTCAAACCTACCCATTCATCGTTTACTGTATTTCTTTCCCCCATTCCTGTCAATTGTTCCCTTATGCTCTCCTTGAAACTCTGTACAACCCTTGGTTCTTTCAGTTTATCCAGGTCCCATCTCCTTAAATTCCCACCTTTTTGCAGTTTCTTCAGTTTTAATCTACAGTTCATAACCAATAGATTGTGGTCAGAGTCCACATCTGCCCCTGGAAACGTCTTACAATTTAAAATCTGGTTTCTAAATCTCTGTCTTACCATTATATAATGTATCTGATACCTTCTAGTATCTCCAGGATTCTTCCATATATACAACCTTCTTTCATGATTCTTGAACCAAGTGTTAGCTATGATTAATGTATGCTCTGTGCAAAATTCTACTAGGCGGCTTCCTCTTTCATTTCTTACCCCCAATCCATATTCACCTACTATGTTTCCTTCTCTCCCTTTTCCAACTCTCGAATTCCAGTCACCCATGACTATTAAATTTTCGTCTCCCTTCACTACCTGAATAATTTATTTTATCTCATCATACATTTCATCAATTTCTTCATCATCTGCAGAGCTAGCTGGCATATAAACTTGTACTACTGTAGTTGGTGTGGGCTTCGTGTCTATCTTGGCCACAATAATGCGTTCACTATGCTGTTTGTAGTAGGTTACCTGCACTCCCATTTTTTTTTATTCCTTATTAAACCTACTCCTGCATTACCCCTATTTGATTTTGTATTTATAACCCTGTATTCACCTGACCAAAAGTCTTGTTCCTCCTGCCACTGAACTTCACTAATTCCCACTATGTCTAACTTTAACCTGTCCATTTCCATTTTTAAATTTTCTAACCTACCTGCCCGATTAAGGGATCTGACATTCCACGCTCCGATCTGTAGAATGCCAGTTTTCTTTTTCCTGATAAGAATGTCCTCCTGAGTAGTCCCCGCCCAGAGATCCGAATGGGGGACTATTTTATCTCCGGAATATTTTACCCAAGAGGGCGCAAACATCATTTAACCATACAGTCAAGCTGCATGCCCTCGGGAAAAATTATGGCTGTAGTTTCCCCTTGCTTTCAGCCGTTTGCAGTACCAGCACAGTAAGGCCGTTTTGGTTAGTGTTACAAGGCCAGATCAGTCAATCATCCAGACTGTTGCCCCTGCAACTACTGAAACGGCTGCTGCCCCTCTTCAGGAACCACATGTTTGTCTGGCCTCTCAACAGATACCTCTCTGTTGTGGTTGCACCTACGTACGGCCATCTGTGTTGCTGCGGCACGCAAGCGTCTCCACCAACAGCAAGGTCCATGGTTCATGGTACTGTACTTAGGCTGGTTATTTACGCATGCTGCACATGTTAGCCCTGTAATTAGCCATATTTGTAGTTTTTCCTTTAGGAATGGTCAGTTTCCTGAATGATTAAAGCACTCAGTAGTAAAGCTGCTTTATAAAAAGGGAGAAAGGGATAATGTAGATAATTTTAGACCTATTTCTATGCCATCAGTGTTTTAATTTTATATCACATGATTTGCTATCAAATTTACAGTTCAGCTTTAGAAGTCATTCAGCAACCAAAAATGTTATATTCTCTTTTCTCTGTGAGGTACTGGATGGGTTAAACAAAAGGTTGTGAACACTAGGCATAGTTTTTGATTTAACTAAGGCATTTGATTTGTGTTGATCACAAGATATTTCTCCAGAAGTTGGACCGTTACGGAATACAGGGAGTAGCTCACAATTGGTTCACCTCTTACTTTAGCAACAGACAGCGAAAGGTCACTATTCACAATGTTGGGAATGGCTGTGATGTGGGGTGTGAATGGGGTATGGTCAAGTGGGGGGTGCCCCAGGGATCAGAGACAGGGGAACTCCTGTTCCTTATTTTTATCAATGATATGCCCTCTAGTATTACAAGTAACTCTAAACTATTTCTGTTTGCTGATGACACTAGCTTGGTAGTAAAGGGTGTTGTATGCAACATTGGCTCAGTTTCAAATAGTGCAGTTCATGACCTAATTTTATGGCTTGTAGAAAATAAACTAATGCTAAATCACAGTAAGACTCACTTTTTACAGTTTCTAACACACAATTCAACAAAACCTGACATTCAGGATCTTGTTCAAAGACTTCATGCTGCCATTTTTACTATTCGAATGGTATCTGAAGTGAGTGATGGTTCAACACAAAAATTAGTCTATATTGCTTATTTTCATTTGCTTACGTCGTATGGTGTTATGTTTTGGGGTAACTCTTCCCATTGTAAAAGAATATTTTTTGCTCAGAAATGGGTGGTTCGGGCAATAAGTGGTTTAAGTTCAAAAACCTCTTGTCAACTCCTGTTCACAAGTCTGGGTAATTTGACATTGGCCTCTCAAAATATATATTCCTTACTGTCATTTCTTGTTAACAATGTTAGCTTATTCCCAAGAACAAGCAGCTTTCACTCAGTTAATACTAAGCAGAAATCAAACCTGCATTTGGATAGGACTTCCTTAAGTCTTGTGCAGATAGGTGTGCAGTATACTGCTGCATGCATTTTCAATAAGCTACCACTCAAATTCAAAAATCTTAACAGTAATCCACACACTTTCAAATCAAAACTGAAGTTTCCTCATGGGTCATTCCTTCTATTCTGTTGAGAAGTTCCTTGAAAAATTAAGCTGATTCTTGTTGTATTGTTGATTGTGTTTACTTAAACTTATGGATTGACTTTTTTGGGTTCATAAACATTTTATTTTTATCTGTTATTACTTTTATGTTGTAACTTCATTAACTGACAAGGTCCATGACCTTGGAGATTTGCTCCTCAATTTGGTCCTACAGAACTTGACATGTAAATAAATAAATAAATAATGTGACTTTGCTGGCACTCAGTTCCAAGAGGGACTCATCACTGAAGACAATTCTACTCCAGTCAAAGAGATTCCATGCTGAATGTGCTTGGCACCATTGCAAATGGGCTTGTTGGCGTGCTGAGTCAGTAGTAGTCAGCACAAAGAGCTCTTTGAGCTCAGCTCACTTTCTGTGAGCCACCTGTTAATGGTCCTTGTTGTCACTGAAGCACCAGTTGCATGTCAGTTCAATAATAAAGATGCATCTGGGACTCAGTGCCTCTTTGGTGAGTGCTCAGTCATCACATTCTGTCGTCTGTGCATGATGACCACTTTCCTCTTGACACTGTGTTTGGCCATGGTTCACCCAGTCTGCCAACATCATGTAATAGCGCCATGTCTTCTATTCAAATGTTGAACTATATGTTGATTACTGCACCTGGCTTCTCTGAACCCAATTATGTGTTCTCTCACAAATGCTGATATCTGCAATATTGTTCACAAGCCTGTCTACAAGGCATAATTACTGTTCAGTTATAATTCACAAAGACTTTATGCCCTGGTATCTACATGTCTACATATCCCCTGTTAACTATCCTTGCCAGCTGCATGGTGAAATTGCACTCTAGCAACACAGTCATCCATTGGTGACCTAAGCTTACAATTTTGCATTCTCTGTCAATACCTGTAAGAATACCAGATTGTGACCAATTTGAATAACTCATTTCTGGTGCATCATGTTTTTTGTCTTAAAGTGTAGTAAAGTGAATTTTTGTCACATTGGATGTTATTAATGAACACAGGATTTTTAGACTATGATAAAGAGAAATTATGTTGTGGTTTACACTAAGTGTTTGAAAAAATATTCCATGAGCTCACAATGAAAACTAGATAAAACAAGTAGTTTCAATGTGTTTCAAGAAACAAATAGTATATTTCTATAAAAATAACACAGAATATATATTCTGGATCAAAAGGTATCTGAATAATGTTGAAAATGGAGTATTCAGTCATAAGAGAGTTTCTCACAGGTAAGCATTATATAAATCATAGACTTCTGCGTTTGCAGATTGCCGATATACAATCTGTATTTTAATCATGTCTGTTTTGGACTGTGGTGTGAATAGTGAAACAAGTAATTATTTTGCAGGAAAGTATATTCCAAGTTTCTTGAAAAGAAATTATGAGATGAACATCAACAAAAGCAAAAGAAGGATGATGGAAAGTGCTTGAAATACATCAGATGATGCTGAGGGATTTAGCTTAGGAAATGAGACATTAAAAGTTGGCAGATGACTTTTACTATTTAGACATTGAAATAACTGATGATAGGGTATGAAATGCAGACTGGCAATGCCTACAAAAGCATTTTTGAAGAAGAGAAATTTGTTAAGACTGAATATGAATTTAATTGTTAGGAAATCTTCTCTGAAATTATTTGATTGAAGTGTACCTTGTACAGCAGTGGAACATGAATTGAAAGCAGTTTAGGTAAAAGAAGCTTTTGAAATGTGGTGCTATAGAAGAAAGAAGAATATTAGATGGGTAGCTAATATAACGAATGATGATACCTCATTTATTACTTCCCATACTTACAAAAATACTATGGAAGAAATGAATAAACTTTCAATGGACAAGGCATCTTGCTGGTTTAAGGTGACAGACAAGAAATTAGAAAGTAGCAAAACTTAGAGTTTAGTATTCTCCCTAAATGATAATGACTGCCAAGTTGAAGACTCTGACTCTGTCAAATTACTGGGTGTCCACCTGGCACAGAACTCAGCTGAAACACACACAGGTAAAGTCAATATAACAGTTGCTGAGTGCAGCAGTATGCATTTTTCCACACACACATGAACTATGGTCTGATGATGTGCGATAACTCTACTACAGCCAGAAGAGTTTTTCTTTGGAAAAATGGCTATTAGGTGCATATATGGTTAAGGACCCAGCACTCCAAGCAAAATGTACTTCGTAAATAACAAAATAACGACTGTCTCAAGTCTAAACATATTTCACACCTTGTGCACAGAAAGACAGTTGGGATAATTATGATACAACATCAAACGTTCACTCTTACAGAACTAGGAACAGGAATTCTTTGAATATTCTCTGGACTAGACTTACAAAAATTCAAAACAACTTTCTGCACTCTGGAAGGTCTGTTTTTAACAAATTACCAAGTGGAATGAGGCACTTAAATACTAATAATTTCAGAAAGGTTATAGAATCCTGGTTGGAAGAAGAAGCTTTATACACTGTTGATGGATTTGTAGTGTGAGGTGTCCTGATGAACACTCACCAGTCGAGGTGCAGACAGGGGAATCAGGACGCGCTCAATGTAAAGACACTTCAGCTATCAAGATATTAGCAGTAAATTTTCAGAGTGTTCAGAATACAGCCCTGCAGGAAGTGTGTGGCATGGAAATTATTCTCGGGACTGAGACCTGGCTGAATGCTGAGATAGGAAGTTCTGAAATATTTAATGGGGTTTGGAACGTGTATCAGAAAGACAGATTAGACACCGTAGGAGGTGGTGTCTTCATTGCAGTTGACAAAAATATTGTGTCTACTGAGGTCGAAGTAGAGTGTGATTGTGAAGTTATCTGGACACATTTAACAGGGCTAGGAGAAATAAAGTTAATTGTTGGGTGTTATTATCGGCCACCAGGTTCCACCATGACAGTTCTAGAATCATTCAAAGGGAGTCTACACTCTGTATTGCAGAAGTACCCAGATCATGCTATATTAGTCGGAGGCGACTTTAACCTACCTAGTATAGACTGGGATGTCTATGGATTCATTACAGATGGTACAGATAAGCCGTCATGTGAATTACTTTTGAACACATTATCCGAAAACTGTCTTGAGCGGCTAAATCGACAGCCAACACGTAATGGAAATATTTTAGATCTGGTAGCTATGAACAGACCAGATCTCATCGACGGTGTCAGTGTTGAGATAGGGATTAGTGATCGTGATGTCATTACGACTATGGTTACGAAAGTTGAAAAGTCGGTCAAGAAGGCTAGGAGAGTATTCTTACTAGAAAGAGCAGATAAGCAGTTGTTAGCATCCCACTTAGTAAATGAATTGACTTAATTTACTTCTGGTACGATGGACGTGGAAGAATTATGGGAACATTTTAAACACATTGTAAATCACACATTGGACAAGTATGTGCCGAAAAAGTGGGTTACGGATGGAAAAGACCCACCATAGTTTAATTGCGCAATTCGGAGAATGCTGAGGAAGCAAAGACAGTTGCACTTGCAGTATAAGAAATATCGGGAGAATGAAGATAGGCAAAAGTTAGTAGAGATTCATGCTGCTGTAAAAAGAGCAGTGCGCGAAGCATTCAACCACTACCACCATCATACCTTAGCAAAAGATCTTGCTGAAAACCCAAGGAAATTCTGGTCTTACATAAAATCGGTAAGTGAGTCGAAGGCTTCCATCCAGTCATTCACTGATCAGTCTGCCCTGGCAAAGGAAGACAGCAAAGCGAAAGCTGAAATTTTAAATTTAGTATTTGAGAAATCTTTCACGCAGGAGGATCGTACAAACATACCGCTGTTTGAGTCTCATACAGATTCCCGTATGGAGGACATAGTGATAGACATCCCTGGGGTTGTGAAGCAGCTGAATGGGTTGAAAATAAATAAATCGCCAGGTCCTGATGGGATTCCAATTCGGTTTTACAGAGAGTACTCTGCTGCATTGGTTCCTTACTTAGCTTGCATTTATCGCGAATCTCTTGCCCAACGTAAAGTCCCGAGCAACTGGAAAAAAGTGCAGGTGACGCCTGTATATAAGAAAGGTAGAAGGACGGATCCTCAAAATTACAGACCAATATCCTTAACATCGGTTTGTTGCAGGATTCTCGAACATATTCTCCGTTCGAATATAATGAATTTCTTTGAGACAGAGAAGTTGCTGTCCATGCATCAGCACGGCTTTAGAAAGCATCGCTCCTGCGATACGCAACTCGCCCTTTTTTCACATGATATCTTGTGAACCATGGATGAAGGGTATCAGATAGATACCATATTCCTTGACTTCCAGAAAGTGTTTGACTCGATGCCCCACTGCAGACTCCTAACTAAGGCACATGCATATGGGATTGTTTCCCAAGTATGTCAATGACTCGAAGATTTCTTAAGTAATAGAACCCAGTACATTGTCCTTGATGGTGAGTGTTCATTGGAGGTGAGGTTATCATCTGGAGTGCCCCAGGGAAGTGTGGTAGGTCCGCTGTTGTTTTCTATCTACATAAATGATCTTTTGGATGGGGCGGATAGCAATGTGCAGCTGTTTGCTGATGATGCTGTGGTGTATGGAAAGGTGTCATCGTTGAGTGACTGTAGGAGGCTACAAGATGACTTCGACAGGATTTGTGATTGGTGTAAAGAATGGCAGCTAACTCTAAATATAGATAAATGTAAATTAATGTAGATGAATAGGAAAAAGAATCCTGTAATGTTTGAATACTCCATTAGTAGTGTAGCGCTTGACACAGTCACATCGATTAAATATTTGGGCATAACATTGCAGAGTGATATGAAGTGGGACAAGCATGTAATGGCAGTTGTGGGGAAGGCGGATAGTTGTCTTCGGTTCATTGGTAAAATTTTGTGAAGATGTGGTTCATCTGTAAAGGAGACCACTTATAAAACACTAATACAACCTATTCTTGAGTAATGCTCCAGCGTTTGGGATCCCTATCAGGACGGATTGAGGGAGGACATAGAAGCAATTCAGAGGCAGACTGCTAGATTTGTTACTGGTAGGTTTGATCATCATGTGAGTGTTATGGAAATGCTTCAGGAACTCGGGTGGGAGACTCTATAGGAAAGGAGGCATTTTTTTCGTGAATCACTACTGAGAAAATTTAGAGAACCAGCATTTGAGGCTGACTGCAGTACAATTTTACTGCCGCCAACTTAAATTTCGCGGAAAGATCACAAAGATAAGATAAGAGAGATTAGGGCTCGTACAGAGGCATATAGGCAGTCATTTTTCCCTCGTTCTGTTTGGGACTGGAACAGGGAGAGAAGATGCTAATTGTGGTAGGAGGTACCCTCCGCCACGCACCGTATGGTGAATTGCGGAGTATGTATGTAGATGTAGATGTAGAAATATAGTGATGTAAGTGGTCAAGCAATTTATTGATTATATTGGTGTATATGTTCTTAGTGATTTTGTTTTGCATGTTGGTATTCCAGTTGCTATGGGTTTATTTATCATTTTTCATTTTTATTTGTAGTTCATTGCTGCTATTTGAGCTTGGATATTGTTATTTTGTCATCTGGAGATAGTGAGTGGAGCTGTGGATGCTAGAAAATGGAGTTCCCAGTGGAGAAAGCAGAACATTTCTGACATATTCTTCTGTCTTAATTCAATAGAGGGGTGACAGCAGCGGACACAGCCAGAAAAATTTGTGCCATGTGTGAGGATGACATCACTGGGCAGAGCACAGCAAGAAAATGATTTTCTCATTTTAAGGAGGGTCCTTTTCACTTTAGTGATGCTCTACATTTAGGAACATTATTTAAATGCATTAATCCACAAAAATCCATGTCAGTGTATTCAAGAACTGGAAAATGTGATGGACTGTGATCATTCCACCATTATGTGACATTTAAATGCAATGGGAAAGGTTCAAAAATTGTGTATTTTTTCCATTTGTATTTGTTCACTTATGTGCTGTAAAATATCCAACAATTTTGTGAAAACATTTCTCTTTCCTAATTAGAGCATTCAAGTCTCCTACAAGAATTTCATTATTATTGCCAAGAATTTTATGAGTTTCAGGTTCGAAGACTTCCCAAAACTCCTCTACTTTCTTTGTGTTCTTTTTGTTATCAACTTTGACTGGTGCATGGTGGTATGCAACAGACTGTGATTCACTTACTGTATTAGATGGAATGTATGACTGATGATGAACATGATACTGCATATTGTGTTGTTTGTATTGTTATTGTATGAGTACATTTCATTTTTATTTTTCATTATTTAAGGTTGTATGAAAAATTATGAATTATTTGCTTGATGACAGTAAATATAAATTAATTTGTAATAGCATATTTACTAGTTTGTGATGCATTGAAGCAATGTTGTCAAATTTGGAGGATTACTAGTGAGAATTTTGTGGTGCAGTCATTCTCATATAAAATTAATGAATAGAAAGTTCTAGGAAAATACTGCATTGTGTGATCAATTACTGAAATTGTGAACAGTTCAGTACACAAATAATTTAATCATGGTTGATAAGATAATTGGAGGCACCAAATAATGCAACTTTAGCATTGAAGCGTCTGTAAATGGTAGTAATCTAAATAATTAAGCTCTTAAGTAACAATTTGCATATTGTAATATTAATTTTTGAAGGCACTTATAATGTGGTGTTTGACACTCAGAGCCCTTATATTTCATGAAACAATTTCTTTACGCCAAGTCTTTCTTTTCTCCTGGCCTTGATGTCACATGGGAAATTACTTGCATTAACTTTTTCCATTGTAGTTACGTAACACAAATTCTAACTATACTTAAAATTGTTTACATTGTCATAATATTATATAAGTAACCATGACTGCTACCACATATTTGGTTGTCGATCAGTCAGTTAATCAATAGAATTCAGTCAAGAGTTTGCTCTGTTTGACACAGTTATTAAGCAAAGTTTGTTAACAAAAAGTTATGAAGTTACAAATAAATCAAGAATGTTGAGAAATTGTAATGGTTGTTCATTTATTAAGTCATAAGAATGCAAGATACTTGCAAGAAATTCACACAATACTTTCTGCAGTGAGCAAATATAATGTGTTAAATTGATTAACAATAATGAATACATCCAACTGTACAAGTTAAGCATGAATTTTTTGACAAACTTTTTTCTGCTCTAAAAGACGTCGTGTAATTACTTGCAGTACTTGTAGTCAATGTTGATAATAATATAAAACATGAAATCCGAATTATGTACTGTTTGAGAATAAATAATGCTACAAAGAGCAGTAAGTAATTTATACATTTTGTTTGCTCATCTTATTATTGTGTGTTGATTGTTGTGCTGATTTGGGGAACAATACCAAACAGTGACATCATCAGATTAGGGAAGGAAGTAGGCCGTGCCCTTTCACAGGAACCATCGCGGCATTTGCCTGAAGCGATTAGGGAAATCCTATTGTTAGTCGAGAAATTCTGGAGCAGGGAAGTGGCTATCACTGCTTACAGTCATAAATGTGCAGTGAACTGGCTTTACTGCTGTGCCCTTACACTATGCTCAAGGGAGAGGCTTGGTGACAGCAAATGACAAGAGACGTTTTTGTCTGTGACGCACATTTATATTTCCATTCCTTGCAAAATGGCTCAAACAACGTTTATCATTACTGACCAACAATACAGGTATGTTGCACTGGTGATATGGCTTGATCACCAATCCTGGAGGGCATACTGTTTGATGATGAGCCCTTTCACAGGAACCATCGTGGCCTTTGCCTGAAGCAATTAGGGAAATCTTTTTATTAGTCGAGAAATTCTGGAGCAGGGAAGTGGCTATCACTGCTTACAGTCATAAATGTGCAATGAACTGGTTTTACTGCCGTGCCCATACATGACCGCGTAGACCGCATGAGACAAAGGTTGCATCTCCGAAAGTTCAGTTTTAGGAGAGACCTATGGAATGTGATTTTGCGGATGACTGATAAAGCACTGCAAAATAAAGGGCTGCACATTATGAAACGAGCGAATGCCAAGGCTTCATATAAATGTTTGTGGGGAGTCGTGTTTACTCAACCCATGTAATCTGCGGCGAGAAAGATCAGAGAAGTGTGTTACGTTGTGTTGACCAGCTTGCACTGCCCACCTTGTTTTGATCCACGCAGAGCGATGTGCTACACATTGTTGCTGAAATTTGGCATAATGGTAAAGCTGTGTTTGTGGGCCATGCGAATGTCGGGCACCGTTTGCTTGTTTCGGCTGTGCCACAGTTCTGACCTTCACGCGTTTCTGTGGTGCGGCCACCATGCAGATCCCTCGGAGAGTGGAGCTATGAAGCTGTAAAAAAACATGGTGATCGGTCTCTGGTGCATGTGCATTTAAAATCTGGTGCGCTGGTGACAGGTTTGGGCAGTGGTGGAAGGGTGGCAGACTGTGACGTCAGCACACCAATCTGGCAAGTGTGTGGTGAATGTGTCCTCTCACGGTTGGCAGCTAACAGAATCAGCAGCAGATGGGGCTATGAACTGTCCATAGCAATGCACAGCATAGGCACTTGGGAAGATGTCTCGAAGGCTGACATACTGATATCGTAGTAACAACACAGAGTGTTCACTACTGCTACAGTTTATGCATTACAATAGGAGAAAGATCACTATTTACATTGTTCAGAGTAACATCTAGAATGACAAGTCCAAGTGTTCATGCATTGTCTCACAAGTTTGCTAACTCACTCAGTCACGGAAGCACGGCACAGCGTTCGATCTGGCCTCAGCGCTCGAGACAATTGAGGTCTGGAGAGTATACACAAGTACAGTGTTGTGACTCAAACGTGGGTCCTGGAGCTGCTACGGAAAGCCTGGCGACACAGAGGGCTATGTCTGGAGCTTACTAGCAATACGAATACGGTAACTGGCGCCAATGTCGATTCAGTCTCATCATCCGATGTGGGGGAGACACAGGGAAACACGGGTCCAGGCCAGGAGCTATGACGGACATGGAATGTGTTGTCCAGAGCTTGACTTGAGCTACTAGCTGAAGGCATGGCCAGCTGGAGACAAGTTGGCCGTGGTGGGACTTATCGATGCTCCTGCGGTGAGTGCAGTCAGAGCAGGCTGCCCAGGTGAGGTGGTGGGAGGCACACATGGTGGAGGGAGGACAGCAGATCTTCCGCTGTCCCAAAAAAGTGCGTGGCTGCTGGAGCAGGCAAGATGTAAGCCAGCTTGACTCAGTCAATTGAGAGTCCAGCCTTTTTTCTCCTCAGGCAATCATATGGTGCGGTCTGGCGTAGGGCAGCCGCAGAGGTGGCTCTGCCACATCTGTATGCAATGTGATGTGCATGGAGTGCTGCAGGTCAGCATGCAGAAACACCTTCCCAGTGCCATGCTGTATCAGTGTGTGTGCTCAGAGGCTAGCCATATGAGTGTACAGATGTTCTGCCAAAGTGGGTGCCATGGCGTTGTGTGGGGGTGGTACTTCTTCTACAAAATCTCCCGGGACTGTCAGAGGCTGTCCATAAATGAGGTCAGCAGGTGAAATGTAACTCTCCTCCTTTGGTGTTACTAGCAGGCCCAGTAGCACCAGTGGGAGTGCTTCTATCAGTGAGGTGTTGTGGCAAGTTGGGCAGCTTTCAGAGGCCTGTGGAGCCATTCAACCATTCCATTTGGTGCCAGATGGTAGCTCATTATCCTTTTTAATCAGATGGCTCACAGTGTGGGAATGTGCGTGAACAATGCACAGTCAAACTGGCAACATGGTCAGTTGTCAAGTGATTGGGACATCCGAAGGGTGCCACCCAGGTGTTGATGAAGGGGGCGGCGACAGTCTCGGCAATTGTGTCCACAACGGGCGTTGCCTCTGACCAGCAAGAGAAGCGATTCATCATAGTTAGGAGATACTGCTTGCCTTGAGAGAGAGGG
The DNA here is from genome assembly GCF_021461395.2 of Schistocerca americana. NCBI lineage: Eukaryota > Metazoa > Arthropoda > Insecta > Orthoptera > Acrididae > Schistocerca > Schistocerca americana. Next base: position 169,880,723 of record NC_060123.1, on the reverse strand, counting down.
AGCAGGCTGACAAGGTCCACAACGATGTGCACAAATCAACATGTCACACTGGGGAAAGTGCCCACAGTTGCATGGATATACCTCCCGACTTTGGCACATTGACGTGCCGTGCAAGTGCATGCCCATTTTGCAGCAGTCCTTCAGAAGCCTGGACCAGATGAAATGCACAGCCATGAGCACCACTGTGGTGTTGGTGCCGGGGTGTGACAGCCAGTGGACACAATCGAAGGCACTGTGCCAGAATTTCTCCAGAAGGAATGGTGGGTGCAAGTCAGTAGAAATGTCACAACAAATCTTCCATGTAGAGCCGGGAACAGGCACCAGCTCCAGTTGCTGGCAGCTGCAGGTTTTGTGGCAGGAACTGTGCAGTTCTTCATCACTCTCCTGTACTTGAGCGATGACCTAAAAGTTCACATGGAGTGAATAACGGCACACGCTCAGGGCAAACAGTGAACAGCTATACTGTCTACTATTGAAATATGGCGGATGTCAGTAGTAAATTGCCACTTGTACTCTAATTGTTGGAGTTGGTGTGGTGAACAGTTAGAGTGATGGATCTGAAATGCATGAGTAATTAGTTTGTGACTGGTGAAAATGAAGACTGTCAGACTTCTCCCAATGAGCGGAAGTATTTCACCGCCACATATACTGTGAGCAGCTCTCAATCATAAGCTTTCCAAGCAAGTTTTCTTAGAGAAAAAACCATGTGGTTGTCAGCTTCCACTGACATTCTTTTGTAATGCTACACTGGTAGTGGTCTGGATGGTGTCCACAGCTATAGCGAAGTTGGCATTGTGTACTGGGTGCACCGGCAGCATCACTTCTGCGAGATTCAACGTTAAGTCTGTGAAGCTCTGCCCTAGTGTGTCCGTCCAATACACAAGGGTCTTTCCTATTGAGTTGGTACAGTGTAGTGACTTAGTCATGGGCTCTTGCATGGCGGCAGTGTTGGGATGATGGCAGCAATAAAAATTCAACATGTCAAGGTACTGGCATAATTCATTGTGCATCTGCAGACACAGCATGTTCATAATCATTTCCACTTTCTCTGGTACTGGTGGTATCCAGTGGGGGTAATTAAATGGCCAAAGCACTCAATTTCCATCACATCAAATCCACATTTCACTGAATTGCTTCACTGACGCACTGAAAGACAGTCATTAGGTGACAGCAATGGGGCTCGGGCAACTTGGAGTACACCAAGATGCCGTGAAGGTAAGTGAGACAAAATGGCAGATCTTGCAAGATGCTATCCAGGAACCACTGCCAGGTCTGGGCAGAATTCTGAAGATAAAATTGAGCCATGGCAGCTCTAATATTAGCAGTATGGCATTCCAATGGTGCCACTAACTACTTAGGTTGCCAATATCAGTTCAATTGTGTATCACAAGCTAAGGTCTTTGGTTGAGGTGCATTTTGCTTTGGCAAGGCCTGGAGGGGTCAGTTGGGAGAGGGGCATGTGGCTAGCAAGTTTGGTTTTTTGGGGACTCTGGCTTTCTGGTTCAGGTCTCAAAGAAAGAGTGCATCACTATCAGTCAGTGTTACTAATCGTAATTTGTGTTCTAGGCCGTATCTCATACAAGTGTAAGAGTATTCCCTGTCATAAATTTTGTGAAGGGAACAAATTGTGGCTGGGTCTGTACAGGAGGCAAGATGGTACATATGTATGTTTGTGTTATTAGCAGGTGCTGATATCATCACTCATGAATACTAGTAATTTTTAAAAAGAGTTAAGTTTAATCATATAAGTACCTGCATTGCCATTAATATATACATTTTTTTAGCATAATGGCCATTCCTGCTGAAGCTTTATTTGCATGGATTGCTGTTCCCTTTTCATGTGTGTTGGCAGGGCAGCTTTGGCCACAAATGACGCATTCTTGTTTCTTGGGCCAAGAACAGAAGTGTGTGTGTTTGTTGGTGTAGTGACACTCCCATCGTCACATTGCATCTGGGTTGACTGGCAGTGCCATGCGGAGTGGCCGTGCGGTTTGAGGAGCCACATCACGGATTGTGCGGCCCCTTCTGCTGGAGGTTCGAGTCCTCCCTCTGGCATGGGTGTGTATGTTGTTCTTAGCATAACTTAGTTTAAGTAGTGTGTACGTGTAGGGACTGATGACCTCAGTAGTTTGGTCCCTTAGGAATTCACACACATTTGAACATTTGACTGGCAGTCTACCGCTCTTACCAGTTGCGTCACAGGGACTCAAGTTAAGTGAAGTTGATGGTTTCATGCATGCCACGGTGGAGTGTCACCATTTATATAGGAATCAGTTGTTAGATCCATTTGGTTAGTTGAGAGAACCCAGGAGGTTAAGGCCTGTTTGCTAAGCCTGACGTACTTCCTCATTATACCTCTGTAACTCACGTTCTAAAGATGGTACTCTTATTACTACTTCCCAGTGCATTACGTTTAAGACCTTTTACTTATCAATATAAACTCCCAAACCTTACTTTGATCCACAGTCATTAGCTTCTGCTCTTGGTGTGAAATTTGGCTGCTTGTTCCTCTTTGGCTGTGATAGCCGTCTGCTGTAGCTCTCTTCCTACTTGGGATTTTGGGCAATTGTATTGTTATTAAAGGTTGGGATAAAGTTTCTGATGGAGTGCAACAGTTGAAGTACATTTCAATTACATGTATTCATGACTGTTAAGCTCAACTGACTTAAATCCAAGCACAGTTAGGGAATTGCTTGTTGGATTTAAGTCAGTTGAGCTTAACAGTCATGAGAAACTGAAGGTTCTTGGTTTATCCCTGTCAGTAAAGCAGTTGATTGATCTGGCAAGGGACTTGCAGGTAAGGGCAGAACCCTCAGTTTAGAAAAGCAAGGATGATAAGTGCTCTGAGGCCCAAAGTCTAGATAGCCTGCTTTCCGATCACTTATTATTTGCTTCCTGTCTGGTATTCCTGAATAGTCTGTGGATAGTTTAAATCAAGTGGAGCAAATTTTGTGGCTGGTTGTACAGTCTGAGTTTCATTGTGATGCTTTATGCATACTGCACCACGTGATTCTGTCCTTGGTTTATCTTTTACCAAAAGGGACATTGAGTTCTTTGGTCTCAGAAATTGTGAGACATCAGGGTTCTATAGGATAGCTCAAAGCTCTTATTATGGGCAGAAAGTTGTTGGCACGTATTCACAATGACCTTGAATAAAAGTATTATTGGCAGATACAGGGGTCCTTGGAGATGTTGAGCCAATATGTGGAGTGAATGCACACAGCCGTGCTAGCTCTTGGTATGTCCATTATCATGTCTCACAGCATTTCTAACATCTTAGAGGGCACGTGGCCTGAGGATTGATGACATTTGGTGCTTGCTCGCCATCCCACCAATTTTGATGAATTTTAATAAATTGTAGATTCTATTGAGTCCCTCACTTTTGCTGAGGAGTAGCATAGTGTAGGCGTGGGTTTGGCACCAGTGCTTTCAGTTTCCAGGGGTGACAAAGCCTCTTTCAAATTTGATTCACATGCATGTAAGCATTGTTTTCATTTTGGCACTCACGACCATCTTGTATGTGAGTGTCCAGTTGTGAGGGTCCCACGGCCTAACAGCTGGCACCGTGAGGTGGGAGGTTTCGTATGTGCTGGAGAAGGCCAACTGCTTTATGTGCACATATTCATGCTACAACAAGATCATCCCTCCCTTACGTTTGTGCCTGTGTCAGACAGGAACCTGTGTGCATATTATTGGACTCCAGTAGTTCTGTCTCGTTACTTGACTATAAGTGGTATTTGGAGTTTGGCCATTTGTGCCTCTGCCCTCAGAGATGTCGTGTGGACAACGGGCAAGAGTTGCCTTTGATTGGGGAGACGTGCAGTAGTTTGTCCATTTGCAATTTCTCGTGGCTGGTTATTTGCCTGGTTGTAAAGAACCTAGCGGTTAATCTGTTGGACAGCTGTGATTTTATTCAAAGAACAGGATTGATCTTTGATTTTGCTAGTCATGCCTACTTCTTTAAATTGAAGCCAAGGAGATAGCCTTCTGTTTTTGTCATTGCCCAAGTGTGACTAATTCAATAAGTTGCAAGACTGTGGAATTTGATATGACTCATCTTTCGTAGTGTTGCAGTTCACCTTCTTTGTTTCTTCATTTGTTGATTGTCCTCGGTGTCGACGTACTGCATTGCTAAACTGGCTGAAAAAGGGGTTTGGAAGTAATCACTGACTACTTTGAATGATTTAGCTGACAGATGCACATTTGCATTTCACAATTGTTTACTTTCTCTTTTAACAACCCTCATATACATATTTAATATGGCCGGCGTACTTTTGTTTAACTTTTGATAAGCCTCGTTAATAGTTTTCAGGTGAACATCCACATACTGCTAAAGTAGTTTACTGTTGAATATCTATGAGCAGTAAAAACATAACCACAAAGTTCACAATTCTTGAAGAATAGAAAGTGCATATGCAAACAGTCACTTTCATTGTTTTTACACACGACCTGATTGTGTAACACTTATTTCACGGATGCATTATTGTTGATCTAACCAATAAAGGTTCCTTATCTGAAACTTGGCGATGGACTGACTGTCTCGTGACCAAAAATCAGGCCCTTGTATATCATCACAATAATAGGCCCTGAAACTACACATTGTTCGAAATTAAATTTGCAGAAATTACAGTTAAAACTTACCTCATTAAATTAACTGAATACACTGAAAAATTGTTCTTTTTAACAGTGTCTTCTACTACAAGAGTTAGGCCAAATTATTTGTTTAAATCATGAAATTAACAAATATAAGTACACAAACAATACTTTTGACAAATCTGTTAATTACTTTGGAATTAATGAAGGGCTGATTTTGCTATCATTTTTCCCACTAGAGCCAAATAGGTACTTTAAGATTACTAGCATACAATTATTACAGAATTTATATTTGTTTATACTTCAACAATAGAATTTAAGTTACAAAACAATTACTGATTTCACCCAATAACAAAGGATACTAACTAGGAATAGTCAAAATAAATTCAACCATTCTCTTTCATGGAAATGCAGATTGTATTCACGTCTGTTAATGGTAATTAGTTAAAACTGAAAAAAAAAAAAAACGAATTTTAAGGAGGCAGTTGGCAAAACAAGAGGGGAAGTAAAAATATCCCAGCTTGCTTCATCACAGTAGGAGCAGGCTAAGCACATGTTGGGCTTGTTGGGGGAGTTTCTTGATGTTTTATCTAATAAGCTGGGAGTAACTAGTGTGACCCAGTATGAGATACACCTGATTGATGATATTCTGGTTCAGCAGTCTCCATATTGGCTTTCACCCCCTAAAATGAAAATCTTGAAACATAATTAACTAATACATTTAGGATGGAGTAATCAGGCCTTCTACTTCTCCTTGTGCCTTAGGCTCAAAGTCCTTACACCTTAGGCTCAAGGTCAGGACTATAGGTTGGTCATGGATTATAGGCTGCTGAATAAAAAGGTTGTTTTAGTCAGTCCCCTTACCTGATCTTCACAACTGTTTTACATGGCTGTCTGGGGCTAACTGGTTCACTGTGCTTGATTTGAATCAAGCCTATTATCAAATCACTCTTACCAAAAAATCTCGGCACATTGCAGCTTCTTGCTCCAACTGGAACCTACATGAGTTCAACAGGGTGTCCTTTGGCTTGGACACTGAACCATTGTACTCTCTCATTTGTTGGAACACATGTTGGGGGATTTGAAGTTTGCCTGTGTATTTAACTACCTTGATGATGTGGTCATTTACAGGGGCTCATTTGATGATCACCTCGTCCATCTTAAAAAGGTGTTGTAGAAGTGTCACAATGCTGGGCTAACCATCAAGCCTTCTAAGATTACCCTTGTTTGACATCAGGTTTCTTTTTTGGGTCATCTGGTTTCTGGGGATGGTATCAGTATTGACCAAGAGCGAACGAAAGACTTGGAGGGGCTCCTTCAACAGAGGACTAAGAAAGAGGTAGTCAGATTTATTGGAATGGCCAATTATTTCCTTAGGTTTGCCCTCAGTTTTGCTCAGTCTGCTGCCCCTCTTAATAATTTGCTCAAGAAAGGGGAAAATTTTGTATGGGGTGAAAGCCAACAGCGTGCTTTTGAAGCTATTAAGACCACTGTCACGAATCCCCTGGTGTTGGCTATGCTCAGTTTCAGCAAGAGATATGTTGTTCAAACTTTTGTGTCCAATGCAAGGATTGCCACAATTCTCCTCCATGGGGACCAGGTTCAAAGATGCCCTTTAGCTTTTGCATCAAGAAAGTCATCTGGCTCTGAATTGAACTGTTCTGTGTATGAGTATGAGACACTGGCTGTTTCTTCACCCTAGAAGAGTTCTAGTTTTATCTGGAACATAGGGAGTTCGATTTAGAGACTGAAAATCAGGTGTTAAGAGATTTTCGTTGAAGAATGGTGTATTGTGTAAACAAGTGGGAGTGCCTGGGCAATTCAGGATTTGCTTGCCTCTTGAGTTAGTCCCGTCCATCTTTCCACAGTTCATTGGTGGTTGGATATTTAGGCCTGTGCAAGACCTTGGCAAAGGTACAAGCTCACATCACCGGGCCATCATTGTACAGGGATAACCAGCATTTGGTTGGCGAGTGCAACTCTTGTAGAAGAGGCAAACCCAATAACAACACACTGAGAGGGTTATTACAGTCTGAGCACGAACAGTACCCATGGATAAAATCTTTATTGATTTTGTGGGATCCTTCCCCAAACTAAGAAAGGAAACTGTTATATGCCTATGGTCGTTGACACATTTTCACGATTTGTTTGGCTCCTTCCTAGCCAAGGGGCTTACTGCCACTATTACTGCCAGACACCTCAATGTCTTTTCCTGGTTTGGTTCTCCTAAGGCTCTGGTGGGCGATAATGCTCCAGCGTTTGTTTATAAACAATTTAAAAAGTTTTGCATTTTTTGCAACGTATTAAGCACATCACTACCACCTCATATTATCCTCAGGCATCTGTCACTAAAAGAGTGAACCATAATCTTAAGTCGGCCTTAATTATATATCATGATAAGTCCCTAAGTAATTGGAATACTACACTTCCCTGGCTCAACTTTGCATTTAATTCCACTCAACACAAAGCTTCAAAGGCCACTCTTGCCACCCTTAGTACCCCTCAACTCTTCACTGTCCAACTTGTGGAATATTAATACTCTTCTGCCCACATGTATCAATCCTGATACCCTCAAGGAAAATTGGCAATGAGCTAGGAACGATATCAAATTGGCTCATCACCAACAGGCAGTGCACTATAACAAGGATAGATGTCCCTTTCAGATCAAGGTAGGGGATAAGATCTTTATTAGAAATGACGCCAAGCAAGCTCAGGGTAGTGTTAGACTTGGTAAGTTCACCCCCCACTTCAGTGGTCCATGTTTCATTGTTAATTGTTAAGGTTTTGGAGCTGATTAAGTTGCTGGCCAAGGCTTGAGCCACACCCAAGATCCTAAGAGGCCACTTTAGTCGAGTTAAATCAGTTACTTAATACTGCTCCTTTTCTCAAGGGGGGAATAATTGGTTTAAGGGGCAGAGGTTAAGCCATGGTGGCTCTAATATGGCATTTAACTGGGACCAGCCACTCTAATATGGCATTTCACTGGGACCAGCAACTACTTAGGTTGCCAATATTGATTCGATCGTGTGTTACAAGCTAAAGTCTTTGGTTGAGGTTTGTGTTGTTGGTTTGGTGGGACCTGGAGAGGTCATTTGGAGGAGGGGCATGTGGCTGGCAAGTTGTGGCTTTTGGGGGACCCTGGCCATCCAGTACAGGTATCAAGGAATGCCATAAGGTTAAATTGGTTAGTGGAAAGCCTGCCTGACTCACTTAAGAATTGGCAGTGGTGTATGGTGTGAAGGCAGACAGATGTCTTGTTCAACCTGGTCAACAAGTTCCAGGCTTTCTCTGCAAACATACAGTTTCCAGCATTTTGATGATCATCTGTGTGGGTTGGACGCAATAACACTCTGGCTTCAATTCTACGTCATGGCTCCTTCTCACATAAGTTGAATTAAGTGTTGTTTTCTTATTTTGAATACTTGATATTGTAAGGCCATGCCAGTGTTATATGGAGTTGGACCTGTTATATTAATGCATCACCATTGATCAGTGTTAATAATTATAATTTGAGTTCTAGGCCATGTCTCATGCAAGCTTAAGAGTATTGTGTGTCATAGGTTTCATGTAGGGAATAAATTGTGGGTGCTGTTCCCTTTTCTTGTGTGTTGGCAGGGCAACTTTGGTGGCAAGCAACTTCTTCTTGTTTCCTGGGCTCAGAGCATAGGCGTGTTTGTTGTTGGTGCGGTGGCAGTCTCATCGTCATACGAAGTCTGTGTAGATCGACAGTCTGCAGCCCCTACTGGTCACATCATGGTGGCTCAAGTTAAGTGAACTTGAGTGTTTCATGTGAGTCATGGTGGAATATTGCTGGTTATGAGGGTACCAGCCGTTAGATCTGTTTGGCGAATTGAGAGAGTTCAGTAGATTAAGGTGTTTTTCTAAAGCTGGCATCCTTATTACTGCTTCCCAGAGCATTATGTTTAAGAAATGTTACTTATCAATATAAACTCCCAAACCTTACCTTGATCCAAAGTCATTAGCTACTACTCTTGCTGTTAAATTTGGCTGCTTGTTTCTTGTTGGCTATGATAGCCATCTGCTGTAGCTTTCAGCTTACTTGGAATTTTACAGTTATTAAAGGTTGGATCAAAGTTTATGATAGTGTGTACCAGTTCAATTGCATGTACTTCAACTTATTGAGAAGTTTTGGCAATTGTTAATTTATTAAGGGTTGTGGTTAATGTTTGGTTGCAGTATACAGGTGGGCCTTTATGTTTAAATTTTATATCTTCCCAGTTGGCCTGCCTAAGGGACTGTATATTTTATAGCTTAAGGGATTTACTTATTAAGGTTTGTTAGTACATTTAACAACTGTTATTGTAATTCATTTGGCTGATAAAATTGTTTGTTGAACCTACTTGCACCCACACTCAGTTGATGTGCTGCTGCCACACCTAGTTGATGTGACTTTTCTTGTTTTTTGGGAACTCTGTAGTTCAGATTTTCATGTCCTGCTCTTACTGGCACAATTGTCCAAGTTTTTTTAAATGGTTTCAGCCGGTTCAAACTTTGGTCAGAATTCTGATTCCTTTAGTAAGTTTTTAAATTTTAAGTTAATGTTGTCATTAGGTAAGGTAGGTAGTCTGTTACACGAAACAACAAATGACAAAATATGTGGGTTCACCTTCCACATTTTTCTTTTAAGGCTTGCCAAACCTAATTCTGAGGTATCAAAAACACCATAAACAGGTTTTCGAAAAGCTCAAAGGACATTACGACAGCTGTTATCTCAATGTGTGCTGGCACCACCAAAATCTGGGTGTAGGCCTTTGTGCTATCGATCATGCTAAATACCACACAGCCTGCCAAGGCATAGCTAAAGTCTTGAATGTAGGACCGTGTATTGATCTGGTGCTGTTCTGGAATTAAGGGCGTGATAGTCCCCACACAGGCACCCAAATTTTCTCTTTTTGGGACTAAATGTAAAGCCGATGGCCACATGCTGTTTGATGGTTGAGCAATGCCTTGCTGCAGCATGGCCTTGATTTCTGCCTTTGCTACTGCAAGTCTACAGCCACAGGTCAATGTGGGTGGCAGGATATGGGAGGGCTGCACGTGGTTATTATGTGGTGCACCACTGAATGTTTATTATCCTTCAATGTGCCAGCCGGGTGGGTGAGGTCATGGATTTTTTTGAGGATGTCAGCGTAAAGTCCAGGGTTCTTCACAGGTTTTACACTGAAGAATGTGGCTGTCCCACTCTCTTTAAATTTTTTGTCACTTCAATGAGCTGGCTGTTTGCGATGTCAGCTAGCAGCCTAAAGTGGTAGAGAGTCCATGCTCAGCATCAGTTGATTTATGTTGGCCACAGTAAATGTCCACAAGAATGTGCAGTGTAATCCAAGATCAAAATTTCAGTTGTGTGTGCCATAAATTTTAATGGCCGAATTGTTCCCCACAGTTAGGGAAATTTCCTCGGGTACCTGAAGTCTCCTAACACAGAGCAGGGGAATATCAAAAGGTCTGAACCCGTGTCAACAAGGAACTTCTCACCACCTGCCCCTTCTGCTATGAAGAGACGTCTCGATACTGAATTGCAGCCATGTCTAGGCCCGATTGCAGTTGGGTTTGGGTGTGTCCATGGGGGATGACATGTCATTTCCGAAGCGTGCATTATACCAGCAGAAATCGCTCACCAGCTGCTCCGCTGTCTGTGGAGTACCATTAGAACTGTTCCAAGTCACTTGTACCAGTGAACCCTCATCACCACGTGTTAGCCTCAGATCACATTGGTGTCACCAGTGAAGTGGAATGTGGTTATTACCACTTACAGTCATAAACATGCAGCGAACTGGCTTTACTACAACCCACCTGCACTACACTCAAGGGAGAAGCTTGGTGATGGAAAATGATGAAAGTCATTTTTGTCGGTGGCACATCTTTATTTTTCCGTACCTTACAAGGTGGTACAAACAGCATATATCATTAACGTACAGGCATATTACACTGGTGGTATGGCTTGATCAGCAGTCCTGGAGGGTATAAACTATGGTGATGAGCAGTGGTGTGACCACATAGATCACGCAAGACAAAGGCCACGTCTCCAAAAGTTCAGTTTTTGGTGTGACTCGGGGAGTGTCATGACTTTTCCGGACCATGAAATGAATGGATACACACCATGAAATGAGCAAATGCACAAGACTTGGTGCACACATTCGTGGGGAGTTGTTTTAACTCACTCCAGGGTGAGAAAGTTCGAAGACGTGTGTCGCGTTGCATTGACCAGCTCGCACTGCCCGCCTGCTTTGTCCTATGTAGGCCAGTGCATTATGCACCATTGCAAAAATTTGGCATAACGGGAAAGCTACATGCACAGGCTGTGCAAATTCCATGTCACAGTTCTGTGTTATTTCTGCAGTATGGGCCACCGCAAGCTTTTCTTCTGAAAAGCAGATGTAAATTCTTTCACACAGTCAATGAACTTTTTGTTCACAATTAAAGCTGTCCTAAAGTGAGGCTGCTTGACTTTATTTATTGTACTGAATGTATCTGAGGAATTCATTTCTGCATTCCACAAGTTAAGACTGAGGTTATGAGCCCTAGAATTAAGAAAAACAGCCGCTTATAACATGAGGCCAGGTGCGGTCGAGAAAACTGGCCAATGGAGGAATAAATGTATCTGGATTTTAATTTTGTTTTGTACGATAGACTCTTCCATTCTCTCTGCCATTGAGGTTATTCTCTGCATTCGGCACTGAAGCCTTAGTCTTGTCTATATTCCTAGACTGGTGTCATCATTCACAACCAGATGACACCTGGTTTTTTACTGTAGTGTTATTCCTCCTTTTTCAGCGAGGCTTGGGACCAACTACGCATTTTGTTTCATCTACTCATCCATTTTACTATACAGGCTCTGATAAATTTTCTGCAGACACAAACTCAATGTTCATTGAAATGTACCACTATGCGCTTGTTTGGATCAATGTGACATTTTATTTATTTATTTTGAATCCTTGTATCTCATCATTCTAAAATGATATAGGATCTTTCACAGATCATGTCCTATTATATAGATAATAGGACATGAAATTCTCCACCAAGAAGCCCTGGCGGACCCAGTAGTACCGACCGGCTGCTGTGTCATCCTCAGTCCATTGCGTCATCGGATGTGGATATGGAGGGACATGTGATCAGCACACCGCTCTCCTGGCCGCATATCAGTTTCCTAGACTGGAGCCGCTACTTCTCAATCTAGTAGCTCCTCAGTTTGCTACACAAGGGCTGAGTGAATCCTGCTTTCCAACAGCGCTCAGCAGACTGGTTGGTCACTGATCCAAGTGCTAGCCCAGCCCAACAGCACGTAACTTCGGTGATCTGATGGGAAGTGGTGTTACAAATGTGGCAAGCCAATTGGCAGGACATAAAAGACTTAGCATTATATTTTGGCTTATAAAATATTCTTATGTATAACATGAGACCATTCACTTAACAATAGCCATAAAATATGAAATTAGACTAATAAATGAATACAATTTATTTCTCAGATGAGCACTACAGTCACTATGATGAGGGAAAAAAGCTGCTGTATTTTGCATGCTGATGATTCAAGTATTCTTCGATACTATAAAAACACTTTCTAATTGCCTTTTCTTGGAGCTCTTTTTTGAATATGTGGAATCTTGCTATTCCTTTTATTTCCTGTGGTAGTTCACTAAACGGAATTTTAGGCTAATAAAGAGCACTTGTTTGGTACATGGCGTTTGTGTGAGTTTTTCAATGCAAATCATCTCTATTTCTCATTTTGTAATTGTGGAATTAACTGTTTTTACAGAGAAAATTCCTGGAGTGATTGCAGAAATCATATACTTTCATAAATATAGATGCAGGAAAGGGTCATGATTTTTGTTCTTTGAAGCAATTTTTACATAATCTCTCTGATTATTATTGCATTAATTATCAGAAACTGGTAGCAAAACTCCTACAGGTATTTTAGGTCTCTCTAAATTACTCTCATTTTTCTCTTTGCACCAGACTAGATGTAATTCCCTGCAAATCCCTCTGTATTCCCTCAACAACATTAACATTTGTACATATTTCTGTAATGACCCCACAAAACTTTTAGCTCTTATCATCAATAAAAGTTAGCATTTCCTTCTCTTTACTATCACTGCTCCCTGCTTTTCTGACTTCCACCCACAAACTGTTTCTCTGGTGCCACACTACCATATGCATCACTCCCCAGTGAATCAGCATCCTTACTTACACACTATTATCTCCCTTGAGAACATCACCTCTAACCTCCACATAAATCATCCCATCTAACTCATCATTAAAAATAATCTCACTTCTCAAATCATCACATCAGTGCCATCTACGATAATATCACTTACAACATCACAAGATCTCTCAGTATTACTTTTAGAAATCATAGGAACATCATCAACCTCCTCAGCCTCACCAATAACAGAATCACTATCACCCTACTCAGCGTAGTATTACAATTAATACTTTCTGTTTCCCCTTTTGTCACAAGATCACCAGACTCACTAGTTTCTGCATCAGAACAAACAGATTCATTTGCAATTCCAATACCTTCATTACTTATCAGATGATTTATAGCATAAAAATCAGAGCTGTCATCATCATTAACACTTTCACCACCCACATTCTTACTACAGTTGAAAAGTTTCTGTATCCAGCCTACATTCATACCTTTCCTCAGTTTCTAAATCCCTTCTGCAATCTTCATTGCTCTCGAAAATTTTCTATCAAAATGTAATCTACCCACCTGGGGAGACCCCTTACTATCAAATATGTGGGATTTTGTATTGCTGTCTCTGGTCCTATAGTGTTTCTCCTGATTCCAATGATTTTTTCTTGCCCCAAACTGAGAGGCACCTGTTGAGGCATCCTTCAGTTTTCCTGACCATTTCCACTGTTGTTTTCTCTCAAGTTATGATCCCTATTCTCTCTCTCTCTCATGGTCTATTCCTCCTATCTATTTCTCTGTTTCTGTTCCTACCTCTGTCACTCCATTCAGTATCCCTTCTACGAGGTGCATTCAAGTTCTAAGGCCTCCGATTTTTTTTCTAATTAACTACTCACCCGAAATCGATGAAACTGGTGTTACTTCTCGACGTAACCGCCCTGGAGACGTACACATTTTTCACAACGCTGACGCAATGATTCCATGGCAGCGGCGAAGGCTTCTTTAGGAGTCTGTGTTGACCACTGGAAAATCGCTGAGGCAATAGTAGCATGGCTGGTGAATGTGCGGCCACGGAAACTGTTGCGTAACGTTAGCTCGATGTGCAGGTGCGTTGTCTTGGTGAAACAGCACACGTGCAGCCCTTCCCGGACGTTTTTGTTGCAGTGCAGGAAGGAATTTGTTCTTCAAAACATTTTCGTAGGAAGCACCTGTTACGGTAGTGCCCTTTGGAACACAATGGGTAAGGATTATGCCCTCGCTGTCCCAGAACATGGACACCATCATTTTTTCAGCACTGGCGGTTACCCGAAATTTTTTTGGTGGCGGTGAATCTGTGTGCTTCCATTGAGCTGACTGGCGCTTTGTTTCTGAATTGAAAAATGGCATCCACGTCTCATCCATTGTCACAACCGATGAAAAGAAAGTCCCATTCATGCTGTCGTTGCGTGTCAACATTGCTTGGCAACATGCCACACGGGCAGGCATGTGGTCGTCCGTCAGCATTCGTGGCACCCACCTGGATGACACTTTTCGCATTTTCAGGTCGTCATGCAGGATTGTGTGCACAGAACCCACAGAAATGCCAACTCTAGAGGCGATCTGTTCAACAGTCATTCGGCGATCCCCCAAAACAATTCACTCCACTTTCTCGATCATGTCGTCAGACCGGCTTGTGCGAGCCCGAGGTTGTTTCGGTTTGTTGTCACATGATGTTCTGCCTTCATTAAACTGCCGCACCCACGAACACACTTTTGACACATCCATAACTCCATCACCACATGTCTCCTTCAACTGTCGATGAATTTCAATTGGTGTCACACCATGCAAATTCAGAAAATGAATGATTGCACACTGTTCAAGTATGGAAAATGTCGCCATTTTAAGTATTTAAAACAGTTCTCATTCTCGCCGCTGGCGGTAAAATTCCATCTGCCGTACAGTGCTGCCATCTCTGGGATGTATTGACAATGAACGCGGCCTCATTTTAAAACAATGCGCATCTTTCTATCTCTTTCCAGTCCGGAGAAAAAAAAATCAGAGGCTTTAGAACTTGAATGCACCTCGTATTTCTCGCCCACAAAAATTATTTCTGAAGTTATTCCCATCTCTCTTTACACGATTATCCCAATTATTACTCTGATTTCATCTGTTTGGTTGATAATCAATTATTGTCTTGATTTCAATTTTGTTCTAAGACTGTCAAGTTTGTCAATGTATTTTAGGAATTCATCTACACATTCAGCCAGTCCATAAACATGTCCCCACCGCACTTTACTTGGAAGTATCCTTTTCAAAGTGTCAGTCTGGGTGAATTCATCAAATGGTTTGTTTAAATGAATTAATCTCCTAAGCTGTCCTTTACAAAATACTTTCATGCTTTCCTGCTCCTCTCCATAAACTGGCCCATTCAAAAATTCGCTCTTTATTCTTGCTAGCTCTGTTGCAGGCCTTAATTAATTTTAAAAAAATGCCTCTTAAATTTATCATAAGCTATTTTGGTATTAATATTTTGATTTGCACATGATAGCATCTCCCCATCCAAAAACATCTTGGCAAATTTTATTTTTAGATTACCAGTAATACCACTTACAAAGTTGTCCATACATTGTGGTGTAAAAAATCAATGGGACGAATTTTACTGTCACCTGGAAATTGTTTAATTGAGGTGTTACACTCACAAGCCAGTTTAATTATTTCTAAAGCCTTTAGCTGCAAAATTTTCCTGCAACTCAGTAAATTTCTTTTTCATATTATTCATTTTGCTACTACATGCTATGCAGATAGTTACAGTTTTTCTACATTAGTGATTTGGAGTCTAGCTCCGATACTCTGTTATTAAATGAGTGTCTAATTTTTTGATTTGAAATTCTAAGTTTGACTTGTTCTTATTCATTGAATTTTTCATGACATCAGAACTATCTATTACATTTTTCTCAATAAGTTTGGAATTATGTTTGGTACGAGCATTCTCCACATTGAGTTCTGTTTCAAGAGTACTGACTTTGGTTTCCACAGACCCAACTCTGCACCAACCTTTGCCAATCTGATCCTACCTCATTTTTTAGCCCTGTGATTTCCTCTTTGTTTTTGCGATTCTGGTATTACTATTTGCCAATAATGTTTTGACATCTGTCAAAGTAGTGTTTGTTCCAGAAATTTTGCTACCTAAGGTACTCATTATAGTATTAATGGTTTCAGTTAATAACCTTGACAGTAATTCTACAACTCCACTGTTTGAACTTCAGTTTTGTCAAAACCATGGAACACTGAACAATTACTCATACTAACACTTTCTGGTACCTCATTGTCATGAATCTGGTTCTGTGCTGTCTTACTATTTACTTCAGTTTCACTTTCATTATCGGTGATATTATCATTTAAAGTCACAACATTGTCTATTACCTGTTCCTGATTTTCTACTGGGACACTATCTTGGTTACTGTTACTAAATGTATTGATAAACAAAAAAGTTCTAAACACTTTCAATGAAAATTTCCATACTCACACTAAAATTCTAGCCTTCACACGGAATTTCTAGCACACTGGAAAGAGAATAAACAATCAAAGTACTTATCTCTATTGTCCGTGACACTGCAGTCCATGCCATAAATATCATTTCCTTCTTTGTGTCCACTTTTTAGTTATCATCTCTTTGATCTGTTTTTGCAGTAACATATATGGTTCATTTCAGATCTCAAGCCAGTGCTTTCTCTTAAATTGTTGATTGTATCAGCATCCATTATTGCATAAGTAAACCTGAAACTCAAAATTCTGTTAGCAGAACCTCATTAGCAGTGCAGCTGTAATCCTAGGATCCTCCACCACAATTGAAATATACCAAGGGCATAACAATTAATTAGCAAATACTCATCTTCATCTCTCAGCAATCTCCGATCCTGCAATAGCTGTAAAAGAATTTGAAAGGTATCTGTTCCACCAAAATTTGATACCACTTGCTGAATTTGTGACAGTGTAGCTATTGATTTGGTATTGCTAAGAGAAATTTCAAGAATTTCAGACTGACATGATGTCCTCTTTCAAAATAACATGTTTGTACACCCAACAAAACTGGCTCATAAAACCTGTCAGAAAACTGACACCCTCATGGCTAATTCACCAATTCTTATATGTACATTAACAATGAAAATTATCACTTATTGATAATATAATGTAAACAGATGGATAAAAAACCCACTCACCAAGTGGCAGCAGGGGAACACACACACACAAACAGATTTAACTATTACAAGCTTTTGGAGACAGTGGCTCCATCTTCTGGCAAAAGAGTTGAAGGGGAAGGAAGAGGGCTGAAGGAAAAGGACTGGAGAGGTTAGGGGACAGAGGTACAGTTTAGAAAAGTCACCCAGAACCTCAGCTCCTGGGAGACTTACCAGACAGGATGAGAAGGAAAGACTGATTGTTGGGGACTGCACTGGATGAGATTTTAAAACCTGAGAGCTTAGAAGCAGAAAACAGGGTAATATGTAAGACAGAGATTACTACTAAAACATTGTGCATGAGTTGATAAGAGTGAAAAGCTAAGTGCACTGTATGTAACAGAGATGGGAGGGGAGATGGGAAAAATAGGTGAAGGAAACTGGTGTCGGGGGGAAGAATCCAGATGGTGCATGTGGTGAAACAGGCACCGGGTTCATGACTGTCATGTTGTACAGCATGCTCTGCAACAGGATATTGTGTTATGCCTGTATACACCCTCTAACTATGCCCACTCATCCTGAAGGATAACTGGGCAGTAATCATGCCGATGTAAAGGACCAAACAGTGTTTACATAACAGCTGGTATATGACCTGTGTCATTTCATAGGTGGCTCTCCCTTTGATAGTATATGTTTTACCAGTTAACAGGGCTGGAATAGGTGGTGGTAGGAGGGTGCATAAGGCAAGTCTTGCACTGGGGATGGTCACAGGGATGGGAGCCATAGGGTAGGGAGATGGGTGCATAAGGAGCATAGGGTCTGACAAGGAAGTTGTAGAGAATGGGAGGGCATCAAAACGCTATTCTAGGTGTGGTGGGCAAACTCTCAGACAGACTGGATCTCATTTCAGGGCATGATTTTAGGAATTCATTAATACATTCAAGACCAGGATAAATAATAATGGGTGACAAGTGGTGTGCTCCAAAGTTGTTTTTTGGCGGGATCAGTAATACCAGTATTGGATGTGATGACCTGGGAAATCTGCTTTTGAACTAGGCTATTGGTATAATTTTGGTCAGTGAAGGCTGAAGCGAGAGTGGTGGTTTATTGCTGTATAGAGTCTGCATCTGAACAAATACATTTGTCTTGAATGGCAAGGCTGTATGGGAGGGAACATTTGACATGGAAAGGATGACAACTGTCAAAATGGAAGTACTGTTGTTTGTTGGTAGATTTGATGTGGATGGAAGTGTTTAGATGGCCTTTGGCAAGCATGAGATCAACATCAAGGAAAGTGGCATGGGATTTGGAATAGGACCATGTGAAGTTTAATTGGGAGAAGGTATTTAGAGATTCCAGGAATTTTAACAGGTCAGCCTCACCATGAGTCCATGTACCGCAAAGATGTCATCAATGTATCTGAACCAAACCAGGGACCGAAGGCTTACGGATCCCATGGGTTGCTTGGAGGGAGCTGTCCTGGGATTATTTTAGTTTCCTACATCTTTCATTTTCTGATTTGTCTATTTTTCGCCGTCCCCCCTCCCATCACTATTACGTACAATGCACTTAGCTTTTCACTCTTATTAACTCATGCACAATGTCTTAATAATAATCTCTGTCTTACATATTATCCTGTCTTCCACCTTTAATCTCTCAGGTTTTCAAATCTCATCCAGTGCAGTACTCAACAATCAGTCTTTCCTTCTCATTCTGTCCGGTAAATCTCCTCTGACCCAGGGTTCTGGGTGACTTTTCTAAGCTCTATCCCTTTCCTTAAACCCTGCAGTCCTTTTCCTTCACCCCTCTTCCTTCCCCTTCAACCTCTTCTGCCAGAAGGAGCCACTGGCTCTGAAAACCTGTAATAGTTAAAGTCTTTTGTGTGTGTGTGTGTGTGTGTGTGTGTGTGTGTGTGTGTGTGTGTGTGTGTGCACTTATATATACATTGTAACAATCACTACCTTTGCCATCCATGATTAGAAACAGAAAATTTATGGATTACAATCAAAATATTGCTAGTGTACACACACTGTCATCATTCAGTTACACATTAATTCATTCTTCTCACATTGCAACGTAAGTGTTACATGGCTTTCAGATTTTAGTATTGAAATTCATAAAACACTTTTTATAAAGTTACTTATGTCATGAAGATTATTACTTGGAAAATATTTATAACATTTCTGTGAGTTTATTACACAAATACAAATGGAAAGCTGATTTCAATCCTTACACAAACTACCCTGCAATTACAAAATGAGAATTGTTTGTTTTATGTTCAAGTATCAGTTAGTAACAGCCAAACCAGCACAGAGATATATGTATGCTTGCTACAGTGGAATGAAATTAATGACAGAATATGAATTAAATATAATAAACTGAATTCTAAATGACCAGAGAATTGAAATAAAGTTTTTACAAAATTTGTATAAGCCTGTAAATGTGGCAGCCTGATACCTGAGGTCAACACTTCATGTACTGCAGTTTTCATGAGTTTGAAATGATAAGTAAGTTTTGTAGAATTAACAGCAAAGGAGGTGCCACGTGCATATACACTCCTGGAAATGGAAAAAAGTACACATTGACACCGGTGTGTCAGACCCACCATACTTGCTCCGGACACTGCGAGAGGGCTGTACAAGCAATGATCACACGCACGGCACAGCGGACACACCAGGAACCACGGTGTTGGCCGTCGAATGGCGCGAGCTGCGCAGCATTTGTGCACCGCCGCCGTCAGTGTCAGCCAGTTTGCCGTGGCATATGGAGCTCCATCGCAGTCTTTAACACTGGTAGCATGCCGCGACAGCATGGACGTGAACCGTATGTGCAGTTGACGGACTTTGAGCGAGGGCGTATAGTGGGCATGCGGGAGGCCGGGTGGACGTACCGCCGAATTGCTCAACACGTGGGGCGTGAGGTCTCCACAGTACATCGATGTTGTCGCCAGTGGTCAGCGGAAGGCGCACGTGCCCGTCGACCTGGGACCGGACCGCAGTGACGCACGGATGCACGCCAAGACCGTAGGATCCTACGCAGTGCCGTAGGGGACCGCACTGCCACTTCCCAGCAAATTAGGGACACTGTTGCTCCTGGGGTATCGGCGAGGACCATTCGCAACCGTCTCCATGAAGCTGGGCTACGGTCCCGCACACCGTTAGGCCGTCTTCCGCTCACGCCCCAACATCGTGCAGCCCGCCTCCAGTGGTGTCGCGACAGGCGTGAATGGAGGGATGAATGGAGACGTGTCGTCTTCAGCGATGAGAATCGCTTCTGCCTTGGTGCCAATGATGGTCGTATGCGTGTTTGGCGCCGTGCAGGTGAGCGCCACAATCAGGACTGCATACGACCGAGGCACACAGGGCCAACACCCGGCATCATGGTGTGGGGAGCGATCTCCTACACTGGCCGTACACCACTGGTGATCGTCGAGGGGACACTGAATAGTGCACGGTACATCCAAACCGTCATCGAACCCATCGTTCTACCATTCCTAGACCAGCAAGGGAACTTGCTGTTCCAACAGGACAATGCACGTCCGCATGTATCCCGTGCCACCCAACGTGCTCTAGAAGGTGTAAGTCAACTACCCTAGCCAGCAAGATCTCAGGATCTGTCCCCCATTGAGCATGTTTGGGTCTGGATGAAGCGTCGTCTCACGCGGTCTGCACGTCCAGCACGAACGCTGGTCCAACTGAGGCGCCAGGTGGAAATGGCATGGCAAGCCGTTCCACAGGACTACATCCAGCATTTCTACGATTGTCTCTATGGGAGAATAGCAGCCTGCATTGCTGCGAAAGGTGGATATACACTGTACTAGTGCCGACATTGTGCATGCTCTGTTGCCTGTGTCTATGTGCCTGTGGTTCTGTCAGTGTGACCATGTGATGTATCTGACCCCAGGAATGTGTCAATAAAGTTTCCCCTTCCTGGGACAATGAATTCACGGTGTTCTTATTTCAATTTCCAGGAGTGTATGTTACAACAGGGTTAGATGCAAAGGAAATTTAATATCTAATCTAATCATGTTTCTATAGCCTGTTACAGCATTAATGGTCCAAAATGCTATAAATATGTTAAAAAAAGTGTCTTTTGACAATGATGGGATTCCTGGCAAATTAATAAAGTACAGTGCAAGATACTTAGATTCCCAACTAGCTGACATTAATGTATCATTTAGCACAAGAATCTTCCCAGAGAAACTAACAAATTCAGTTGTCAAGCCAATTAACAAGAAAAGTAACCAGTCTGGTGTTATCAATTACCGACCTATATCATCATTATCTGGATTGTCAAAAGTAATTGAAAGGGTTCTGCATGAAAAACTGTCTCATTTTCCTAACAAATATCAAATACTAGTTAATGGACAAAATGGTTTTAGGAAAATTGGTCAACTGACACATTTGTCTATAAATTTTTAAAAGTGACCATGGATTCTGTTGAAAAAACGAATTAAATTGTGACTTATTTTTAGGTGTATCTATACAGTTTGAGCTTATTGATCACAATTTATTGCTCAGGAAACTATATTGCTATGGGATTTGTAGAGGTAGCATTTGACTGGTTCAAATCCTATCTTTTTAACAGGTATCAGATAGTAGAGATACAACATGCAGGTGAAGTTTACCTATTAGCATACCAAAGAGTCCGATATCGGGTGCCACAGGGCTCCATACTGGGACTACTGCTGTCCTTAGCATTTATGAATGACATATATCAGCAGTGGATACAGTACTGTGTGCTGATGACATCAGTCTGTTTGTTAAAGCTATGAATGAAGATGAAGTACAGGTGAGAGTCACAGCAGTCATGTTATAGAAACAATGCTTACCAAGGCAATAGAATTTATGTGTATTCATTACAATTTGTTTTGTATGTTGAATTCCATGGATTTAAGGTTACTAGCATATCTCTTAGAAGTTCAGAACCATTATAAGTTACAAGTAATTTCATTTTCCATTAAATGGCTTAAAATACCATTACTTTATCACAGAAAGAAATCTATCCAAGACTTGCAGAAGATACATATGCAGTTTTAAGTACTCTTTATATATTTATATCTGTGATATATGCATCTGAATTTGTAAGTTTTTCTCTGATATTAAATTAATATCTTAGGTGAGCCTTGTTTATTTTTTAGTTTTGAAAGACCACAACAGGGATATATGCATCTGAATTTGTAAGTTTTTCTCTGATAATAAATTAATATCTTAGGTGAGCCTTGTTTATTTTTTAGTTTTGAAAGACCACAACAGGGATATACATGTGAAGATGGATCCTGGACTATGCTTATCTTGAAGAGAGCAGAATTTTCTGTCATTAATAAACAATGAGATGATAAAATTTAGAAAATTAAGTAACATACAATGTAATTATATTTCAAGAGTATTCTTTTGCTTGTTTATGTAATTTACAGTATTATATGTATAAAAGAAACACATGAAATATGTTTACTGTTACTTTTAAGAGTGTATCAGCTGTTTAAAAAGGTGTCAGTTCTTTTTGAAGCTCATAATCATTCTTGCAGGCTAACTCCTTAATTGTTTCCATGTCTGTTTTCAATCCCACTTTTATTAAGGAGAACTGACGTAACAGGTTTTCATCGTGAGTTGGTTTACTTATGATATTCATTCCCTGAATAATCCAGGATTGGTTGATGACAGTATTGTGAAGAGGATAGATTGCTACTCACCATATACAGGAGACACTGAGTCACAGACAGGCACAACAAAAAGACTAATATAAATATGAGCTTTCAGCAAAGAATGCCATCTTCTAAAGTAGAAAACACACATGCTTGTACAAGCACAACTCACACATACACGACCACTGTCTCTGGGCACTGAGGATCTGCAACTGCGTCTGATGCAAGAAACAATCTGTGGGTAATGAGGGTAAGCAGGAGGCTGGGGCTAGGAAGGGAGGGATAGCAGAGTAGGACTATGGGAGGCCATAGTGCTCCTTGTGGGAGCATACAGTGATGTGGTGGGGTCAGCACCAGCAGCCCTACCACAACCCTGGATGCTTCTACATGAAGCACTACACCCTCCACCATCCTTACCCTGCTATCCCTCCCCTTTCCTGCCCCAGCTTCCTCCTTACCCTCACCAGCCACAGATGGCTCCTCTCATCAAACACAATTGCTTCCAGTCTGGCCTCAGTGGCCTTGTCTGAGTCGTGTTTGTATGAATGTGTGTGTCTTTTCTACTTTAGGAGGAGGCCTTTTGGTGTACTATCTAAGTGACTTATTAGTGGTTTCTTCATTCACCTCTGCCTTTCTTGTGTTGTGACCTGATATTTGTGAGTGTTTCATATCGAGCAACGTAACCTCTTACCTGTGTTTACATTCCGCACTGACCAGTTGCAGTTGTAGCGGCGCATCGAAAGCTAAGTACTAATTAATTGTTTGTGTATAGTGGTTTATTTAGGAACTTTAGTTGTCTTCAACCAGAGTTTTTTGTGTTTTCTGGTGAAATAATTTCAGAAGAACCTTTTGGGAACTGTTTTCAGCTTCGTTACTGTGTCATTAGACGTTTGGTTCTCTTTCTGTATTAGTCTTTTGTTATATTCACATTTGTTGTTTATTAATACTGTTAATAATAGTAGTTGCTTCCCTTGTAGAGTAAGCTTGTGTTTATTGTAGTCAGGTTTTTAACATCTTCTTATTGTAGTAGCGGAACTTAGAAAAAGTAAAATTTTACCATGAGTGAGAAGTGTGGGCTTTGCCATAGGTTCGTGAGTAGTGGATTGCGGTGTGAGACTTGTTCGAAGTATTTTCACTGGAGGGAATGCAGTGGGGAAGCCAGTGGGCATTCTGGTGAGATCCTCTCCTGGAACTGCAGGTTATGTAGCAAGAGTAAGTTGATAGAGGAGCAGGAGCATAAGATCTGTGCCCTTCAGGTGCAGTTGAAAAACGCACGGGAGGAGCTAGATAGGATGAGGAGGGAGAAGGGGGTTGGGGAATGGGAGCTGGCTGTTGGCAAGAGATCTGCTAGGAGAAGAAGATTTTCAGAAAGTTTTACTATTGGTGTTTACAATAGATATGACCAACTGTCAGAGTCTAGTGGAGAGGAATCTCTAGTAGCTGTAGATGTAGGAAGTATGCAGCAGACCTCAGTAGTTACGGTGGCTAGAACAGTTGCAAAGTCGAAGAGGAAGAAGAAGGTTCTGCTGTTAGGTAGTTCTCATGGCAGAGGTGTAGGCCAGCAGTTGCAGGAAGTGCTGGGGAGTGAGTACCAGGTCACCAGCATTGTGAAGCCTAATGCAGAATTGGCTCAGGTGACTGTTAACATAGGGGGTTATGTAGGGATTTTACTAAAGAGGATCAGGTAGTGATTGTGGGTGGGGCTGGTAATAGTATTGATAGGGATGGGGAGTATGACATAGTTGGTGACCTGGAAAAGATAGCCACTCAGACTGGCAACACGAATGTGCATTTTGTGGAACTGTTCAGCGTCACGATCGGCCTCATCTTAATACAGCCGTCAGACGTAATAACATGAGACTTGGGGGTGCGCTGATGACAGAAAGCATGGGTCATATTTTAGTGGTGTCGGTGGAGTCTATCAGCAGGACAGGTTTCACTAGACATGGCCTGCGCCTCAACAGGTATGGGAAGGGGAGGTTGGCAAAGCTTATAGGTGACAGCACTGGTGGGGTTGGTGGGATCACTCATGGGAAAATTCCTGCAGTAGTGGGTGTTAGAGCTGGACCTTTTTTAGATTGAAGTCAGCTGATAGGTATTCCTGCTTAAGGGAAGTCTCTCTAACAGAGGAACCACTTTTGACAAAGTTTAGCTATCCGAGTAATGAGGGAATTAGTATATTTCATCAAAATATACAAGGTGTTAGAGATAAAGTTAGTGAACTGCTTATAGATGTTGACTTTGAAATTATTGGTATATCTGAACACTTCTTAAATAAGGAGATAATTCAGAGGCTTCCTTTACCAGGATACAGGTTGGCTGGCAGCTTTTCGAGGAGCTCTTTGCGGTGTGGGGGAGTAGCCATGTATGTGAAAAATGGCATCCTATTTGAGTCAATTGATGTTTCAAAGTACTGCACTGAAAAGGTGTTTGAATGTTGTGCAGGTGTGGTTAAATTTAACGGAGCTAAACTTATAACTGTTGTTATTTATAGATCCCCAGACTCCGATTTCACAATATTTTTGCTAAAGCTAGAGGAGGTTCTTGGTTCACTTTATAGGAAATACAAAAAGTTAGTCATATGTGGTGACTTCAATATTAATTGTATAAGTGATTGTGCAAGGAAGAGGATGCTGGTAGACCTCCTTAATTCATATAATCTTATGCAAACCGTATTCTTTCCAATGAGAGTGCAAGGGAACAGTAGAACAACCATAGACAACATTTTTGTTCATTCCTCATTACTAGAAGGGCATTCTGTTTGCAAAAAGGTGAATGGCCTTTCAGATCATGATGCACAAATTTTAACTCTAAAAGATTTTTGTGCTGCAACACATGTTAAATATAGTCATCTGCTGTTTAGGAAAGCTGATCCAGTTGCTGTAGAGACCTTTGTAAACCTTATCAAGGGACAAGAGTGGCAAGATGTTTATAGTGCTGATACAGTAGACGATAAGTATAATGCTTTTCTCAAGACTTTTCTTGTGCTCTTTGAAAGTTGCTTTCCGTTAGAACGTTCAAAACAGGGTACTAGCACTAACAGGCAGCCTGGGTGGCTGACTAGAGGGATAAGAATATCTTGTAGAACAAAGTGGCAATTAATTCAAAACGTTAGAAACAGTCAAAATCTAAATGCAGCAGCCCATTACAAACAGTATTGTAAGGTGCTTAAAAATGTTATTAGGAAGGCAAAAAGTATGTGGTATGCAGATAGAATAGCTAAGTCTCAGGATAAAATTAAAACCATATGGTCAGTCGTAAAGGAAGTGGCTGGTCTGCAGAGACAGGTCGAGGATATAGAATCAGTGCATAGTGGGAATGTCCGTGTTACTGATAAGTTGCATATGTGTACAGTATTTAATAATCACTTTCTCAATATAGCAGGTGAACTAAATAGAAACCTAGTCCCAACAGGGAATCTTATAGCACTCTTAGAAAAAAGTGTTCCAAGACTGTTACCTGAAATGCTCCTCCATGATACTGACAAGAGGGAGATTGAGTTAATAATTAAATCACTAAAGACCAAGAACTCTCATGGATATGACAGGGTATCTAGCAGAATACTGAAGTATTGTTCTATGTATGTTAGCCCAGTACTTAGCCATATCTGTAACTTTTCCTTTAGGAGTGGTTGGTTTCCTGACCTATTAAAGTACTCGCTAGTGAAGCCACTTTATAAAAAGGGAGACAGGGATAATGTTGACAATTATAGACCTATTTCTGTGCCATCGGTGTTTGCTAAAGTTATCGAGAAGGTTGTATATACGAGGTTACTGGAGCATTTAAATTCACATCATTTGCTGTCAAATGTTCAGTTTGGTTTTAGAAATGGTTTAACAACTGAAAATGCTATATTCTCTTTTCTCTGTGAGGGTTTGGACAGATTAAATAAAAGGTACGAACGCTAGGTGTTTTCTTTGATTTAACGAAGGCTTTTGACTGTGTTGACCTCAAAATACTGCTGCAGAAGTTGGACCATTATGGAGTGAGGGGAGTAGCTTACAATTGGTTCACCTCTTACTTTAAGAACAGAAAGCAGAAGTTAATTCTCCGCAATATTGAGAGTGGTAGTAATGTTCAGTCCCAATGGGGCACTGTTAAGTGGGGAGTTCCCCAGGGGTCGGTGCTGTGGCCCCTGCTGTTTCTTATTTATATAAATTATATGCCTTCTAGTATTACAGGTGATTCAAAAATATTTCTGTTTGCTGATGACACGAGCTTGATAGTGAAGGATCTTGTGTGTACTATTGAAACAGTATCAAATAATGTAGTTCATGAAATATTTTCGTGGCTTGTGGAAAATAATTTTATGCTAAATCACAGTAAGACTCAGTTTTTACAGTTTCTAACTCTCAATTCAACAAGAACCGATATTTTGATCAGACAGAATGGGCATATTATAAGCGAGACGGAACAGTTCAAGTTCCTAGGCGTTCGGATAGATAGTACGCTGTTGTGGAAAGCCCATGTTCAGGATCTTGTTCAGAAACTAAATGCTGCTTTATTTACCATTAGAACAGTATCTGAAATAAGTGACACTTCAACACGAAAAGTAGTCTACTTCGCATATTTTCATACGCATATATTGTACGGTATTATTTTTTGGGGTAATTCTTCTGATTCAAAAAGGGTATTTTTGGCTCAAAAACGGGCTGTTCGAGCTATATGTGGTGTAAGTTCGAGAACCTCTTGTCGACCCCTATTCAATAGTCTGGGAATTCTGACATTGCCCTCACAGTATATATTTTCTTTAATGTCGTTTGTTGTTAGCAATATTAGCCTATTCCCAAGAGTTAGCAGCTTTCACTCAGTTAATACTGGGCAGAAATCCAATCTGCATGTGGAATGCACTTCCTTGACTCTTGTGCAGAAAGGAGTGCAGTATTCTGCTGCATCCATTTTCAATAAGCTACCACAAGAACTCAAAAATCTTAGCAGTAGCCCAAACTCTTGTAAGTCTAAACTGAAGAGTTTCCTCATGGCTCACTCCTTCTATTCTGTCGAGGAGCTCCTGGAAGAGCTAAAAAATTAAGCAACTTCCAGCATTACGTTGTTGATTTTCTTTATTTAAATTTACGACTTGTCACCTGAATATGTTTTTTTATATTTCATTTTATCTGTTTCTACTGTCGTGTTATAATTTCATGTATTGACTCGTTCCATGACCATGGAGACTTCTCCTTAATTTGGTCCCACAGAACAATAAATAAATAAATAAATAAAATAAATAAAGCAGTCTTTTTGTTGTGCCTGTCTGTGACTCAACACCTTTACTATATGACATTCATTCCCTGTGATGCAAAATGTTCTATGGTTTTGCTTCATGATCGTCATTGAAGTATACCCAAAGTTTACCATTATAGAGGAATGAGAATTTTCACCTGCCACCTGAGCTGACCAAACCCACATATAACCAATGATGGTGAAATTCTCTACAGTGCTCACCAACGGGCACGAATCGGGTGACGTGCATCTTATCGAATGCATATATCCTCCCCCTTACCTGTACAAGAAGCACACTGCTATGGGGAACATAGTCAGAGAACAAACCTGGTTAACAGAGTTTCGGCACGAGATGGCTAAGTAGTGTCAGGACAAAAATTATGCATTTCTTGCTCATATTTTAAATTGGTATTTTTGTGTGTGAGTTGTTATAATGTAAAGGAAAGTAAAAACAAAAACATTTTAAACTTAATAAATCTGTAACTGATTAATTCACAATCAACAGTCCTGTCAGTTATCTTATGACTACTCACCTCAAAGGTCGTTTGATAAATCATGTATAAAATTCTTATTTTTGTGTATTTCCACTTCCTATTGTCTTTTGGAATTATCTGCTGGGGCAGTGTGCATCAAAAGTAAATAAAGTTTTTGTAAAGCAGATGTGAACAGTGTGCATACTCTGTAAAGCAGAAACCTTTTTAATGATACTGGACTTCTTACAAACACTTTTCAGTGTATTTACTTCTTGATGGTTTTTGATATAGGCAGCAAAAATTAGTTTTAGATAAGTCACAACTGTAACTAATTTTTAATTAAATAAGTATGAGCCACTAATATTAGATAAACTGCAGCTATCCATTAAAACTGAGAAGCCATACGTTTTCTTTTAAATGGTAGCTTGCATTCTAAAAGGCTTGATTACTTTTAGCTACCATTAGCATGAATAACATTAAGTAGTATAATGAAAGTTTGAAGTGTGATAAGGACATGCCGTGCACCACAATATATATTGCTGACTCCTGTTTAATATTTGATTTTGTGGTAATTCTCTTCCTTTCATTGTATAGCAAAGGAATAACAATTTCCAAAGTGATGTACAGTGAAGAACACTTTTATTAAATAATTATAGCATGCGTACATGGGCAAAGAGATATGATGATGGAGAAGATGCCATTGCCCAAGATTTTAGCCCCTACGAGGTCCTGCTCAGCATTGGTGGGAGCTCAAAGTTTGAAGGATTTCAATAGCTGTATGTGTGTTGTTGAGGCATCGTGTTGTGTCAGCAGAAGGACAGTGAAAATGAAGTCAGTGCCACCTCGAAGCTCAATGGAGAGGTCATATGGGTTGATATCTTTGATGTTGATGGTAAACACTGTATTGAGAGACTGTTTGCATTTGCCATTTAGTGGAATGTCCAGTGTGTTCTGTCCCTGATCAAGGACTTTGTGAGGTCCTGAGTAGAGGGTTGGAGAGATGCTTGGACAGAGTTGTTGTGAAACACAACATAATTGCAGGATGAAAGGTCTTTATGAACAAAGACTCATGGTAGGAAATGCGATTTTGGCAGATAAGTACAGATGTGTAAAATATATTCGTATACGTGGTTGACTATATTGGGAAGCTTGTCCTCATTCAGGAGATGAGAGTGTTGGACGAACTTGACTGAGAGGGTGAGAAGTTAACGAAGGCACGGGTGACCAGATCAGCTATGGTATCAGATAGAGGAATGGTTTCAACCCACCTTGTGGCCCAATTAATGAGTGAAAGAACGTATCAAAAGCCATGGGAGGGTAGGAGGGCACTGAAAATGTTGATGTGTACATGAAGTAGACATCTTTTGCAGATGCTGAGCTATCCTAGATGGGGTTGTGTGTCATCTGACTTTCCATCTCTGGCAGAGTACGCACACCCACATCCAATCAAGACAATAGTTCTTAACCCCTGCCCAGGCAAATTGTTTGCAAGTGGTCCAACTCTTCCCTGCCATTGGGGAACATCATAATTTTTACCCAGGACAGGTAACTGTAATAAGATCGTCAGAGCCATATATGTAGTACAGATATGTCAAATGCTGGGTGAGTAGGTCTGTGTGCCACAGACGTTGAGGAGTGATGTCTTTGCCCAAGTCACGGATAGCATCTGCAGGTGGCCAATGGTTGCTAAAAATAGTAAACTCATGACCTTTGATATTGTTGTGATAATTTCTGATCGCCTTGAGAATCTGACCACTTGTATTGTGCAGGAGAGAGGTTTTTTGGAAAGAAATCAGAGAGGTTCAATGGTGTAACCAATATGCTGTTGCGAAACTGCACCTATGGAAGTCCATTGGTAATGGGAGGTGACAGATAAATTCGACGTGATTGGATGTTGGCCAAATGCTCTCAGCTGATACTATATAGCATAGAGAAGTTACTTTGTTATGAGAGAGGTTAATTTTGACATCATTTTTCTGGAACTTGTCCTAGACTTGTGCCAAATGCTGTTTATGTTCCCCAGGCTGGGGGAAAAAGTCAGGACATCATTCAAATAGACATATGCGAATGGGGAGTCGAACAATAAAGAATCAGTAAAATGCTGCTGTATTTTTGAGACCATACAGCATGAAACAGTACTTGAATAGTCCGAAGTGGATAATTAGATCAATCTTGGGGATGTCATCCTTGAACATGGGAATTTGGTGATAGCCTTGTGGCAATCAAGTACACTACCCCACATGTACCATTGAGCAATCAAGCGAAGTCCCGAATATGTGGGATTGCATAACTGTCTGTAATGGTGCGTGAGTTCAGAACCTTGAAGTACCCACACAGATGAAACGAACCATCTTTCTTCTGGATGAGGTGCATGGTGGAAGACCATGATGGCTGTATAATGCCCACATCAAGTAGTTCACCAATAGCTGATTAAGTGTGGTGCAGATTATTGGGATTGAGGCAGCAAGCCTTGCATCATACAAGGGGTCCCTCAGCTTCTTGCTTCTGTGATGTACCATTAGTAATTGTACCTACAAGTGCATTGTATGAACCTGCAGGAGTAATGTCACTATTAGTTTGAGGGGGGGAGGGCACGTGAGGAGAAGTGTTATTGGGACTTGATGAAGTAGCTGCCAAGATGCTGTCTTGATCAACTGGCGAAGCATTGTGTGCTTGAAGAGTGCCAGAGGCAGAGCACTCAAGCATAAGCTCAACCAATGCTGCAGTGAGTTGAGCCATTATCTTGGAGCACCTGGAGTGAGAGCTAAGGAGGAGGTCCTCGGAAGGGAAAAAGGGAGAAGAGCCAAATGAGCCTTGGACTAGGGGCCAGAAGCATCCTGGAGTAACGAGACTGACTGGATGTTAGGTGAATATTCAGTATGGGGTCAACCACATCTCTGACATGGAACGTCCATAGCAATTGAAGATTAGGAGTGAGATG
The DNA here is from genome assembly GCF_021461395.2 of Schistocerca americana. NCBI lineage: Eukaryota > Metazoa > Arthropoda > Insecta > Orthoptera > Acrididae > Schistocerca > Schistocerca americana. The sequence continues at coordinate 169,849,540 of NC_060123.1, read as the reverse complement.
GACCTGAGGTCTGCAGTGGTGAGGATAGTGATACTAGAGTTGTTAGCAATACATAATTTTAGTTTGGTTGGTGATGTGCAATCAGAGGCTGCAATGGGAATGGCATTAGCCTCCAGGCCTGTATGAATAAGAGATCTTATGCCTGATGTTTGGTCCACCATGTAAGGAAGGCTGCCAGAAAAGGAGGTCTTTGCTGGCAGTTGTTTAGTAAAGTACACTATGGAGGCCATGCCAACCAGGATGCATAAACCAGTCTACTAACACAGTTTTTGACTGTGCAAGGAGGTCAGCAGCTCCACGTGGCACCACAAACAGAGGAGGCTACAAGGGGTGAGTGTTATTCCATGCTGCCTGCACCACATGTGTTGGGCCCCATGACAAGTCAGCCAGGTGCTTGGAAGAGGCCTTGGTGGTACTTGGGAATGGTCAGACGGTAGGTGCAACAGTGCACAAAGCTTGCTGCCAGGTGGCTGACTGTCCTGTTGAAGTGACATGTGTACTCTCAGAGCCGGCCGAAGTGGCCAAGCGGTTCTAGGCTCTACTGTCTGGAACCGCGAGAATGCTATGGTCACAGGTTTGAATCCTGCCTCAGGCATGGACGTGTGTGATGTCCTTAGGTTGGTTAGGTTTAAGTAGTTCTAAGTTCTAGGAGACTGATGACCTCAGAAGCGAGTCCCATAGTGTTCAGAGCCATTTGTACTCTCACATGCCCTCAGCCAGTTGGGCCAGATGGAGGGTGTCAGTGGGGGGTCTGTGAGGGGAGGGGGGTGAGGGAGGGCAGTCATCAATAGTAGCAACCCTCGCCTCCTCATGCATGTCAGAGTTGGCAAGCAGGTTCCTTTGATGAAGGATGCCACAAGCATGGTCTGTGAGGCACAGTTCAGACTCCAAAGAATCTGAAATATGAGAAAGGAGCTGAAGTTGCAGGTTATAAGGTAGCTTAATGAGCCACGTGGTCCATAATGTGATATCAGGCATGAATTGTATGTTGATCAATGCCCGTAGTTGGTGCCAGAGTTGGGACGGAGTCTGCAAACTCAAACTTTCATCATGGATAATGTGATGAATAACTCTGAATGTAGGGCATGGTAGATCTTCATTACTGATGCTTTGGCAGCTGTGTATTTCTGGAGACTAGGCAGGCAAAGAACCAGGTCACTGATCAGGTCCATGTGAGCATGCAGGCTGCTCAGCAGGCAGATAAAGCATGAGTCCTCATCCATGATGCCAGGACAGTTGAAAAGGTTGTCAAACAGGGTGAACATGGTCTGAAGATTGTCTTTCAACTTGGGGGCAGTTTAGTTGACCTGCTGGTGAGAACATGCGGTGTTGGAGAAAGTTGAATCTGTGCACCCTGAGGCTTTGACAGAGATGAGGCACTGACATCAAAATCTTGACTGAGTGACAGGTAGTGTCCCAGGGCAGTGGCACCCAATGTCTTTGAGCAGGGGGGAGGGGATTTGAGAAGGTGACCACATGCATGAGGAAGGAAATGTTCCTAATCCATTTCAACAGTAAAGTGAGTGTAGGTGCTGCACTTGGGACTCACAGTCCCCAAGTGAAATGAGATGAGAGAACAGAGCATTTGTTGAGTCATACAGTATATGGTTCATTGATCATAGAGTGCAAAGAAAGCACAGTCACTGAACTAATGAACAAAAAGATGAAAACAGGTCTAGCATCACAAATGTGGTAATTCAGTTTCTTTAATTGTATGCAAAGGAATAATAGTCACCAACACAATGTACATTGTAGTACACCTACACAAAGTGTGAACATTCGAGAGAACTACACAAAGACAAACATGTAGAAGATCCTCAGTCAAAGAGTCTACAAGTCATACTAAAAAATGATGTTTCTAGTAGTCGATAGTCACCACAGTTTCATTTTTTATCTGTTGACTTCCTGTGATCTATGTTTTGTTGTTGTCTCATTCGCATTCATGTGTGTACGTATAAATGTTGTTAACGAGGTGTTCCTACAAAAACACAAATTTTTTGGTGACTGCCACTGCTTCCAACAGTGTAACATTACAGACTAAATACAAAACAACCACCTTAATTGCAGTATGCATCTTCTGCACACTGGTTCTTAATTATCTGTAAAGTGGAATCCAGTACTGACTATTGACGTGGCTGTGAACACTGTCATGAGCCACATAACAGGTAAACCTCCACCTTTATGGCAAGAAAAACCCATACCATAGTTTTCACAACTTAAAAGTCAATATGTGTAAGCCCACATAACTCCTGATGAAATAAAGTATGATTATGAAAGTCTGGAATATTTTCATTTTTGTGACAGAAATTATATTCATTTTGTTATGATATATTTCACTTGTTCAATGTTTGATTTTTCATTAGTTTTCTTCATTGTTTCATCTAAATACAGCTGTCTCGTTTTCAAACTGAGTAAAATCTGGTAACAGTTATACATTTTATTTTTATATGTGACCTGCTCATGTGCAACCTCCATTGTAAATCAATACCATCTCTCACAAACAAATAAAATATTGTACAGGGGTCTGTTAAATAATGTATTTGGAGAACATTTTTATCTTTATATAAAAATCAGCATAAATGTTTATACCTGTATATCAATACATACCAGCACTGTATGAGAACTTGTGTTGTAAATTTGTTCAGATGCAGTAGAGTGTGTGCAATGGTGGGAATTAATGCTGTTTCCTCATTTCCCAATTGTAAAATTTTAAGTTTTAAGCAAAGACTTAGTTTATTATTGTGTCTAGTTTGTTAAGTCTTGCATACCACCTGCACTTGTGCTGTGGGAGTCAAATGGCACACTATTGTTCAAACAAGCTTGATAATGTATTGAACACATAGAACACTGTGGTGTATCAGGAAATCTCAATACATTTTAATCTTGAATCTATTTGAACACAATTATCATTTGCCTAGCCATATCTGACAGAAACAATGCAATCAAAATACCATGATCTTTTTGCTTATCTCAATCTGACGCCAAGCAACTGGAAAAGTTACTCTGCACAAATGAGTTAGGTGATTGCACCCTGTCACAATTGTTGTGTCATCCATGGGCCCTGGCTTCTTTTCATCTTAGAGTACCACTTGCAACCTACATTCTCAATTATTAGTTGTATGTATTCTAATGTCGTCTTTCTCTACAGTTTTTAAACTCTACAGGTCCCTCTAGCACCATGGAAGTTATTCCCTGATGTCTAAACATATGTCCTATTGTAACGTTCGCCTGCTTTATTTCCTCATTGATTGTCCCCCTCCCCCGCCCCCCCCCCCCTCAATAATACACAGTTATATGGCCAGTAACCTATTGACAAATTTTGATCAGCCTCATAAACAGTTTGCAGGCATACGTCAGCATACTGCTGCAATAGTTAACAGTTGAACAGTAAAACCTAACCACACAGTTCACAGTTCTTGCAGAATATGTTATGTATTGAACATACACTGTCATTGCTTTAACACATGGCCTATTTGTGTTACACTTATACCACAGATAAGTTGCTGCACTCTTGTTGATCTAACCAGGACGGGTTTCTCATCTGAAAATCAGCCATGGACTGACTGTGTCACGACCAAAAATTGGGCCTATTTGTATCATCACAATAATAGCCATTGAATATACACATTTTTAGATATTGTTAGAAGATGTTTTTAGAAGTTGTAGAAATTACAATTAAAACATAACTCACTAAATTAACTGCTTACATAAAAAATTGGTTCTTTTTAACACTTTCTTATACCACGAGGGTTAAGCTGAATTATTTGTTTAAATGATGAAATTAACAGATATAGTTATACAAACAATACTTTTGATGAAAGTGGTAATTACTTTGGAATTAATTAAGAGCTGGTTTTGCTAATATGTTTTCGAATAGAGCCAAATAAATACTTTAAAAATACAGTACCACTTTTTCCAAATGTTTATAATTATTACAGAATTTATATTTGTTTGTAAGTCAACAACAGAATTTAAATCACGAAACAACTACTGATTTCACCCTGTTACAAAAGATATGAACTAGGAATAGTCAAAATAAATTAGGAAATTAATGACGTAAACAAAACTAAGCACAAAATTAGATCTGGTGGTATATTCTTTAAAACTGAGAGCCAACCTTTCACTTTTATGAAAATGCAGATTATACTCATGTATGTTAATAGTAATTGGTCAGAAATGAAAAATGTATTTTAAGGAGGCAGATTCCTAAACAGGAGAGGAAATAAAAAGATTCCAGCTTGCTTCATCATGTCCCTTCTTCGTGTCAGTGTTTACCATATTTTTTTTTCTTTGCTGATTTTGAAGAGTGCCTCCTCATTCCTTATCTTGTCAGTCCATCTAATTTTCAACTTTCTTCTGCAGCACCACATCTCAAATGTTTTGATTCTCTTCTGTTCCAGTTATCCCATACCATAGATACATTCCCACTACCATAGATACATTCTCAGAAATTTATTCTTGGATAAGACTGGAAGACTGTCATGGTTTTGTGAAGAACGTAAGTGTTCATGTGTGTAAGAGAGTGTGGAGTCCAGAAAATCTTATATCTAAATGTAACTGAATGACAAACACATAAATTCCCTCACATAGTACAAACATAATTTTTATACATTGAACAGCAACATAATTATTTTCAAATCATAAATTTTCACTGGTTACCAGAAAAATATCTTGACTGGTAAAGTTATTTTGTTCCTTCTAAATGAAGTCATCTCATACACAAATTGGTATTAGCATTATTTTATATTCATTTCTAAATATAATTTGAACACACTACAAATTTGACTTTTATTCTACTACCCATGAGGGTCAGTGCAACCCAATAGTTACTGCTAAGGATACCAACCTTGACTAGAAATTAACTATATTATAGTTAGCATTTAACCTTGTTCAACATGCAGTCTTGGTGCACCAAGCTCAATCAGAGTTAAATGAGGGAGATGACCATGGTTAAATTTGACCATGGCTTATGCCTGGTTTTCTTGAGATGATCAAGATTTTATATGCATATGGTATTAAAAATAGCACCATGTTTTATGTACTGACATAGATTTAAGTTATTGTGTACTGTACCCTATACTCTCCCAAAACAGTTCAGTACAACTGTCAAAAATTCTTGAGAAAATCAACTTCAGAGTTTTTCAACCATGTTTAATTTACTATAATAAAATACTTTTTCTTCCACAAACTGTGTGGCTCTGTGCTAGCATGTTTGCGTACAGGTGAATTCACATTCTTAAACAGAGGTGGATGTTCTATGGGCATTTTTGTGGAGCGTAAAATACAGAAAAAGATAAAAAAATTATATTTGTAGTTTTTTAATTATATAATCTTGATTGACAATCTTTTATAAAACAACATTTGAGATGTGGTGCTGCAGAAGAAAGTTGAAAATTACATGGACTGACAAGATAAGGAATGAGGAGGCACTCTTTAAAATCAGCAAAGAAAAAAAAATATGGAAAACACTGACACGAAGAAGGGACATGATGAAGCAAGCTGGAATCTTTTTATTTCCTCTTCTGTTTAGGAATCTGCCTCCTTAAAATTCATTTTTCATTTCTGACCAATTACTATTAACATACATGAGTATAATCTGCATTTTCATAAAAGTGAAAGGTTGGCTCTCAGTTTTAAAGAATGTACCACCAGATCTAATTTTGTGCTTAGTTTTGTTTACGTCATTAATTTCCTAATTTATTTTGACTATTCCTAGTTAATATCTTTTGTTACAGGGTGAAATCAGTAGTTGTTTCGTGACTTAAATTCTGTTGTTGACTTACAAACAAATATAAATTCTGTAATAATTATAAACATTTGGAAAAAGTGGTACTGTATTTTTGCAATGAAAAGTAGATTTCTGCATGCAGTGTACAGTTACAATTAAGAAGACCTACATTTTTCATAAGAAATGAATATTAGATGTGACAGAACAGAAAAATATAAAAAATAATGACTGAAACGAAACTCTGTACAGTTCCTCTTTTATACTGCAGCCATCAGTCATTTTATTTTCAAGAACTGGTGCATTTGCACTGAACAATGCAGTTAGTATGTCCATATCATACTTCAAAAAATTTGGTGTTCTTCTTTTGTTTTCCATTTTGCCAAACATAAACGAACAGACTAGTATTGAGGTAAAAACACCCTCTGCTTGTTGACAAATGTGAGGGCATGTGACAATGATGTCACTCACCAATGATAGTCCAGAAAATGTGTGTATATAGGTGGCTGTGTGAAAATTCATCTTTCTATTAACATCTTTGCATATCCAGGGTGCCTTCCATTGCAATACAGAGTGTTCACCACAGTCAAATGTACAGTTGGCAGATCATGGTTTGCTGACCAATGATTAATGGTGGTGCACCACCAGAAACATGTTAAACACAGTTTACTTTCAACGATGATCACAGGACTTTGGTTTTCTTGCTTTTTGACCAAGGTTGGTGCACTTGACCATTAGTTTTACGAGAATCATATTCATGTATATTTTGAAATATTCATTTATTAGATATTAATACTTAAAAGAGGTCGTGAATGAAAACTAACTTCTGTACACACATTTCTGCAATACGCTTTGATGCTGTAAAACAATTATTTTCTTTGCTTCTTGATTTCTGACAACTGAATCAAGGAGTATTAAAAAAAACTTAAGAGAAAATATTACCACAAATGCATACTTTCTTTCTCGTCCCTTACCAAGTGGTATATGAACTCTTTCATCATTCTGTAACTTCCTTAATGCTGAAAAATAAATCAGGGAATTCTTACAAACAACAGTAAAGAATTTGATTTGAGGTTATCTCTCTTGCTTACTCTCTTCCTCTCAACATTCATTTCAGGTCTTACCTTCAAGGATCTTGACAAATGAGACTTGAGCTTTTTATAAGACAATAAGAAATATATTTTAATATAATGGACACTATGTGGTTTTCAGTTAAACAAATACTTACAAATAATCTCAAATTTAAAGAAGCTGTTTTCAGCCTTTAGCCTATACAAAAAGAAATGCTGTAGAAAGCTATACTGAAAAAATCACAAAATATTCCTACTTTGCTTTTAATATAAATTTAAATTCAAATAATCTCACTGTATCATTAGAAGTGCAATATGTAACAGCCAGGTTCACTCAGTTTAAAATGAAATGTTCTTAATATTTTTTCCAAATTCAACAATCCTCCATCCTGTTTAGTATTGAATAATTTCCCCATTTTTTGTTTGTGTTCAGTTATGCATGTAATATGATGGTTTCCAAAATTTGGCCTCAGGTGTTTTTTTTTATAGTCAGCTACAACATTATATTTAGCACCATACATAGATTATCCTACTAGTTTTTGTCATTCCAATACTATGTCATCAGAATAAAGTTAATAACTGAAATTCACTTACCACAAGTATGTGAGACTCATTGAAAGTATGTCATAAAAATCACTGCCATAAACATACACCAAAATTTTACTTTGACAGAAAGCATAAACCCACCTCAGTCATTTTCCAAAACCATATACCCATTACAAATTAGAGTAAAATAAATCACAAATCAGAACATCAGTAAGTCCTTATCACATCATAATCATTTCGAACATTGCAGAATATGTTACAAAAACTTAATGTCAGTATCTCCAATAAACCTCATCATAATGTCATAAATAACCCAAAATACTTATCCATAGCTTCCACATAACTCCACAAACATCATCACAGTACCCCAAATAGAAAAGTGCTCCTAATATAATTCACCTACTTCACACATAACAACACAGCATATACTTTTAACCAACAAACATTTCACCTAGCAAATAATCCTTCAACCATATCATAGTATTCATACAACCTTTAGTTTTCATAATTATTTTGCTGTTGTGATCAGACAAACCTCCTTCTTTACTGAATTTTCCTCTGACAATGACATCAGTATAGTCATGGAATGGATATAGTTTGCAAAAAATATAATATTTCCATTTCCTATTGACATTTTTCACTAATACTTCCGATGTTTTCATCTTATTGACAACTGACTAGATGCATAATAAAACAGTAAAAAATTCCAGTCTGACTTCCCATTATACAAAAACCAAAATTATTTTCCAAATTGCGTGTAAGTTCCCTCAAACTGCAGTAATTTACATCCATTTACCTTTAACTATTTCAACACAGCAACAATACAATATTCCAAATTTTTGCTTAAATAATCCAGACATCTATACTCTGCAAATCACCATGAGGTGCATGACAGAGGGTACCTCCCATTGTACCAGATATTAGGGTAAAGACTAAAATTTCAAAATGAAACAACTGTTGTATTGTATTCAAAAAGTTTTCAACATATGTGGCAATAAATACTTTTACTTCCAACAATCAAGAAAATTTCCAGTTTCAACATGTACAATTACAGAGCAATTGTTCCTGGTACTGTCAGATTCTTTCTTTCATTTTTTTAATTATGATATGATCTCTACCTATCTACGAAATTGTTTCTGTATAAAAATGATGATAACAGATTGATGGTAAAACATAACTGTGAGCCGGTGTGGCCGAGTGGCTCTAGGCGCTTCAGTCTGGAACCGCGCGACCACTACGGTCGCAGGTTCGAATCCTGCTTCGGGCATGGATGTATGTGATGTCCTTAGGTTAGTTAGGTTTAAGTAGTTCTAAGTTCTAGGGGACTGATGACCTCAGATGTTAAGTCCCATAGTGTTCAGAGCCATTTGATCCGTAATTGTGAAAGGTTAAACAGATGAGCTGAAGGAAGCATGCAGTACAGAAAATGAAATGTGTGAAATAATGCTGCATGACCTTCAAGGCTATCAGTTTTCTGTACCCACACAACAAATAAAGCTTGTGATCCTCTGAGGATTTGTTCATCAATGTTCCTCAGCAGGCATTTCCTATACTCCAACTGTTTCAAATACGGCTAGTGTTTCAATGGCAAATCACAGTTTTACCACTCATTTGTTGAGTATCTTTATTACATATTGCAAATAACAACATCTAAACTTTCTTTTTATTGAGTTTTTTTTGTAAATCTGCACCAAAACATGTTACTAGCAACACTAACCTCACACACACCTTTCTACACTCCAACTTGTAACTTTGTTGGATTGTTACTAAAGCCAAAATTCTCACAAAAACCTACTACAGGCAAAGTCTCATTCATGTAAATCTTAGTGAACTTGGAAGTATAATCGTCACTTGTCCTACAAACACTTCCAATCTATACTACTGCTTTTATTTCACATTGACTTGTATATATTTTTCTCATGACAGTTTTGTAGTGCAGTCATAAGTTTTACTATATTCCATGCCGTGTAAGCATATGGTTTGTGCTGTTGTGTTAACACAAGATCCATGTACAACAAAAATACTACTGTTTGTCTCAAATTAATGTTCCCCTCATCAACAAGATTTTTACTTGTATAAATTGGTTACTTATTTGCTGTTTTCTGTTGTCTTTAAGACCTTCTAATTGGTCACTTATTGCAGATTCCAGATCAGATTTTAAAGTATCACTGTTAGATTCCATTTTAGAACACATTTCCACTAATTGATCTAAAATTGCTTTCAACAAGTCACCTAGGCCTGGTTTTGTTTCATTTTATGAACAGCCTTTATCCTGAGTCACAATTGATTACCCCCCCCCCCCCCCCCTCCTCCCTCCCTCTCCTTTCCCTGCACTGTCACTGCCTCATTACCCATGTCCTATTTATAATTATTTATGTTAATGTGTTCACAAGCCAACTGAACCAAAGTAATGATGATTTGACATGAGTGTAACCCATAAACAACTTAGCATAGTTTGTGACTGTCCATGAGTTGTGAGGATTTCTCAGCCTTGCTAACCGTTATTGCTGCTTTGTGCACAATCATGGCTAGTAGCCTTAAAATAAGTCATTGGTACTATGGTTGTATTTTTTTGCTTGGTTTTTAAGTAAGCCTGGTACAGGTTCCACATTTTCAGCGTGAGGAGAAGGAAAACTCTTTAGAGAAAATGCAGGGCAGGCAGCAAGGCAGAAAAGGTCCTCTTTATAAAATATGCCCACAGATTTCTCCACCAACAGAAACGAAAAGTTGCCACAGAGAATATATGTAAACTCAAAAATAAAATAGAATAAAAAATAAACTTCTCTGATGGTGAGAGTTTTCATCTTATTTTGTGTTTTAAGAACAGCCACATCCACTCCTCTCCCAAAAGAATCACCTTGATCAGTTTCATTAGCTACTTAAAATTATAACAAATGTACAACCACCCTTAGTGCCTTGAAAACAAATCATCTTAAGTGACTTTAATATTACTTTATACTGCAATGATAAACTGGCAATTATATTCCACACAACTATTTATTACATATCATTTACACACAAGATGTATGGTCAGTAAACATGTGACAGAATAACTCAGCCATTTATCCTTTGACAAAATCAAAGTTCTCCTAACAATTATGAAAATTTTCCATGCATAATAACTTCTGTAATTTCTGTGGATAATAAGGTGCGTCCAGTGTTGTGATAGCCTTCGATACGCTGATATTTGTGGCCACATACAAACAGCCCTGTTCACTCTGGCAAAGCACCACTCTTATCCCCATTATCTGGCGACTTGACACATAAATGAAACCCATTTATGCAGAACTATCCACAAAAATAAAATAACAAACACAAAGTACATGCACTTTCTTCGATTAAACCACCCAACAAAACAAACCATACATTAAACTGGTTGCAACACTAAGCTAGTGCACAGAAATTTTGGGACACTACAGTACAATGTTCACTAAAAACAAGTGACAAATTAAAGTGAAGTAGCAAAGCAGAAACCATCTTTTACAACATGAAGACTGCTACTGCTCAGTTTACACTTTTAGTGCACCTTGTTCTGCAAGCATATTTCACCTTAGTGGTTGATAAATCTGCAACTGCAATAGATGATGCACTTTAAAAGAAATATAACAACACTGACAGTCTTTGATGTTCTTCAGTCAGAAATTATCTCTGTCACAGCAGAACTGGGCAACATATGACTGTCAAACAATGGAAAATCCAGGATGGAATAATGACAACATTATGAAAAGAACAATTGCACTTGTCGTGTAGAGGAGACATTGAATTGCAGACAGCGCAACAAAAACACTGCTATACATTTGAGCTTTCAGCCAAAGGTTCTTCTTGTAAGATACAAAACACACACACATTCACACAAGCATAAGTCACTCACACATGGCCACTCTCTCTGGCCACTGAGGCTAGACTGCATACATAAACTGTGTCTGACAGAAGGGTAATTTGTGGGTGGAGGGTATGGAGGTGGGTAGGGCATTAAGGGCCTGTGCCATCTGGATCCTTCCTGCCAACACTCTTTTCTGAACTTAAGAGATAAGAACTGTCCCAGCAATATATCCTACATTTTGTAACAACCCTGGTCCCAACCTTTGCTAGTCCCTGTCCTTCACCCACTTGTTCCCCCCTGTGCTCCCACACCAGCACTACACAACTTTCTATCCCACTAATGCACCCCCTGGTATTCTTCCTCCTCCTTTGTTTTTGTGCTCTTCTGTACCCCTCTTCCCAAACCTACTGACTGCACCTAGCAGTCTTACCCTGTCCCCACCCCTAACCTGCTAACCCACCAGCTGCCTCGGCAGCCAGAGGCTGTGTGTGTGTGTGTGTGTATGTGTGTGTGTGTGTGTGTGTGTGTGTGTTTTCTACTTTAAATGAAGGTATTTTGCATATGTGTGTAAGTTATAGCCCGCATCTCATGGTCGTGCGGTAGCGTTCTCGCTTCCCACGCCTGGGTTCCCGGGTTCGATTTCCGGCGGGGTCAGGGATTTTCTCTGCCTCGTGATGGCTGGGTGTTGTGTGCTGCCCTTAGGTTAGTTAGGTTTAAGTAGTTCTAAGTTCTAGGGGACTGATGACCATAGATGTTAAGCCCCATAGTGCTCAGAGCCATTTGAACCATTTTGTAAGTTATATGCAAGTTATGCTTCCATTAAGAAGAGGTCCTTATGCTTGAAGGCTGACAGTTTACACCGGTCACTGATCACAAGCCTCTCATCTACACTTCTCTTCAGAGACCAGATGAAGCATCATCATGTCAACTGTGACTACATAGTGCAATTCACAACACACATTGTCCTTGTCAGTGAGGAACTGAATACACTGGTAGACATCCTTTCGCATGCACACCAATTAAACATGAAGTTGACTATGAAGCCCTCGCCTTGGCACAGCAACATGACAGAAAACTGCACAACTTACTTTTACACCCATCTGATTTACAGCTTTGTTGCATCCAGATACCTCATTCAAATGTAACATTGTAGTGTGATGTTTCTACATCAAATGCATGTCCATATGTGACAACAAACTTTAGTTATCAGGCAGTACCATCACTGCATGATTTGTCCTCCTACCTCACTGTCTGGAGTATGACAGGGCTGGTTGAGCGAGTTTTTGTGTGGCCAAATACAGGCAGACTGCCAAGTTCTTGTGCACCAGTGTGTAGTCTGTCATTATAAGTTCATCTAACATATCTTGACACTTTTCTACCATCCAGCCAACAGCTCAAACATTTGTACATACATATTAGTGGATCGTTACTACCATGTGGAGTACACACTTACTGGACATCAACTGCTTCATTCATTGTCCTGAAGTTTTTCCTACGGTCAGTGCCATGCAACCACCTTTTCCATGGATGAACTGCTCATTTTGAAGTGTCTCTCTGTATCATCACAGACCAAGGTGGACAATTTGAGTAATATCTATTCACATAAGCTCCCACTTATTATCCAACACCAAAGGGCTTAGAAAAGTGTTTTTACTACCAATTAAAAGTATCACTGTAATGCCACAAATAACAACATTGTACTGAAACTATGTCAACTCTCCTACTGGGTCTCTGTACCTACAGCAAAGAAAATCTTACTGCCACAGCGGCAGAACAGGTCTGTGCTCAGCCAATTCAGCTACCCAATGAATTCTTCACCAACATGCTGAATAGCCTTTTCAAAAATTATGTTTGCATATGCACTATCTATGTCTACACACCAAGAGAGCAGAATACTCTCTGCCTTTTAATTTTCACCAGTCAGGCTGTTGATACACATGACACTGCAATCAACATCTGATAGACTATAAACAATTCTTAGCCAATGTCTGAAGATATTTAAAGTTGATGTTAATGGCATCTGAACTATGATTTCCATCGATCAGCTTAAACCTGCTTTCTGAAGCTTTTATCCTGGTACTTGCAAACTTGATAGCCACAGCAGACACCAGAAAAAACTCCTGATGAATCCATGACAGACTTATGCATTGATGTATAAACGTTATTAATAAAGTATTCAAACTAAAACACAAACAGAGTATTGTTAATACAGTACATGGATTAAATTTCTATTTCCTTGTCTTTTGTTGATGCATACTTTGACTCATTTGAGGAGCATTGTTTCAAAACATATTACATGCAGCTGACATTAAAATACAGTTTGATGTGTTTTCATCTCAACTGTGGTATGCTCTTTAACGCTGTTGAGTCAGAATGGGAATTTCATATTCTTTCCCTACAGTAATTTAGTGCTGACAAGCATGAATTAGATCAAATTTTATTATATACACTACAGTCGATGGTTCAAAACACATTGTGTTCAAGACATATTTCCCAGCCTTCATTATTAGCCCACCCTTTTGTTGGCTGTTCCCATTATTTTCATTTTGCAGCTCACAGGGTCGTTTTGATTGCATGACTTTGCAGTTTTGATCACCATGGAGTGTTATTTACCCATGGAAGAGTGATCAAAGGGAAGTAAAATTAGAATTTGAGCTTCAAAAACTAAAAGACAGTGTGAAAAGGGATCTCAGTAAATAATAAAATCTGATGTATTTTGCAAATGATCATTTTCAGTGAAAAGTGTTGACATGTTATTTGTGTAGGACAGAGTGCATAAATGCACATTTTTATACTTTGATTGAACTTTACCATATAGAATTATGAGGTGAGGAGACATATTTTGCTTTAGGTAGTTCAACTGAGATCAACATTTAAGTAATTTTGAGCCCCTTGTAAGCACAAAGAAGGCAGATTCAAGTGCAGAAACATCTCAGTAATCTACCTAGTGACAACAAAAAGTAAAGTTTTCAGTATATCAAACAAAGAGGAACAAAATTGTAGACTCAGTTATATGATGAAAGTTACAGAAGAATTGGGAAGCATTATGCAGGGCAGCCTGTCTGAAACTTCATGTGTCATCTTTACAATAAGTAGGAATATATCTTTTCCTTATGTTCTTGAAATGAAATATGATGAGACCAGTGTCACTGTTCAAAAATCAAGTTTCTTGGATAATGTGTAGCGGTTCCACCTGCTTTTATTTCTTCATTTGTTGTCCTCAGTATCAATGTACTGGCTGAGATATGGAGTTGTAATTTGGGCACTGACTACTGTAAATAATGTAGCCCACAGACGCGCAGTTGCATTTCACTGTCGTTTACTTTCACTTTTCATCCCCCCCCCCCCCCCCCCCCCCCATATACACATTTATATGGCAATTGCACTATTGTTTAACTTTCCATGAGCCTCATTAATAGTTCGCAGGTGAACATCCACATACTGCTACAATAGTTTCCTGTTGAACATCTACGAGAGTAAAACCTAACCACAAAGTTCACAGTTCTTGAAGAATAATCAGATATGTATGGAGCAGACACTGTTACTGTTTTTACACATGGCCTAATTGCTTAACACTTACTCCACAGTTAATTAGAATCATTGTTGTTGTTGTTCTAACCAGCATAGGTTCCTTGTGCGAAACTTGGTCATGGACTGACTGTCTCGTGACCAAAAATCAAGCCCTTGTATATCATCACAATAACAGGTGCTGAAAGTACACATTGTTTGAAGTTAAATTTACAGAAATTACAATTAAAACTTAACTCATTAAACTAACTGAATACATCGAAAAATTGGTCCTTTTCAACAGTTTCTTCTACTGCAAGAGTTAGACCGAATTATTTCTTTAAATCATGAAATTAACAAATATAATTACGCAAACAATACTTTTGACAAATCTATTAATTACTTTTGAATTAATTAAGGGCTGGCTTTGCTAACATATTTTCGAATAGAGCCAAACAGATACTTTAAGATTACTAACATTTTGTCTTCCAACTGTTTATAATTATTACAGAATTTATATTTGTTTATAAGTCAACAATAGAATTTAAGTTACGAAAAAATTACTGATTTCACCCTACACCAAAATATACTAACTAGGAATAGTCAAAATAAATTAGAAAATCAAGCACATGCATAAAACTGGATCTGGTGTTATAGCCTTTATAAGTGAGGGCCAACCTTTCTCTTCTAAGAAAATGAGGATTGTATTCACGTATGTTAATAGTAATTAGTTACAAATGAAAAGAAAAACTAATTTAAGGAGGGAGCTGGCAAAACAAGAGGGGAATTAAAATTATCTCACTTGCTTCATCACAAATGTAATTAAAGAGTCTATCAAAATAAATAAGTTGGAAAACAATGTAAAATATGACAGAGGTTTCAGATTAAACAAGGCTTGGGGTTCATTAACAAATGAGCATCACAGCACCAAAACAAGATCACACACACACACACACACACGCATTGCCATGAATTTAAAATGTTTCATTTTTGTACAATATTTTCCTTCATGAAAACCTTACAGCATTTAATATCTTCATAAAATGTTTCATATCTTTTACACCTCTATAAACCAATAACTTTGGTGGCTGTCTCCACATCAGTATAGGATACCATAAACTTTGTCATCTAGCACCAAGTGTCAGGCCAAAAAATTTGGTCAAGTATTCTTTTTTAAAGCATTCATCACCCATTAAAATTCAGTTTTCATGCGTTTTTGCCTCCCAAGATGAAATTTAATATTGATTGATTTATTTGTATTTAATTTTAGTTTGTTTTCATTAAAATACTGAAGAATTATGCCTGCTGCAGTACTGGATTCCACTTCAGGTTGTAAACAGCTTGGAAAACAGCATATTAAGGGGTATCATCTGCATATAAGATAGCTGCAGCAGGGTTTGTTATAGATTGAGTATCAGTAAAATAAATAATAAAAAGAAATGGTACTAATATTGACCCCTGTGGAAAACCAAAATTAATGTCAGTTGTGCGTGATTTGTATACTCCCTCTATAGTGCTAATAGAAACAAACTGTTTCCTATTTCTCAAGTAGGATCTAATCAGTTCATGTGCTGTGCCTCGAAGCCATAGTTGCACAGTTTTTACAGCAATATGGTCATATAGACACAGTTAAATGCTTTTTGCAAGTCTAGAAAAATGCCACAGACATGTTCTTTATGGTCTATTGTTGAGTGACATCTTTGATTAAGTCAGATGCTGCTGTAATGTTGGCTGACCCCTTCACAAACCCATACTGCCCCTTAGAAATTACTTTTGTTCTTACCAGGAAGCTCCAGATTCTTATGTATGTTACATTCTCAAATATTTTGGACATTATTGGAAGAACAGATATGGGTTGAAAGTTTTCTAGTAGATTCTATTTCCTTTTTTGAAAACTGGCACAACTTGAGCAATTTTCAACTCATCTAGAAATAGACCACCTTCCACATGAAAGTTGATAAATGCTGATAAAGGTGACGCAATTTTATGAATACATTTCTTAACAGTGTCCAGACTAAGACCATCAGATTCTGGTGTATAAGAATTCTTCAAGCTACTCACTATTTTAATTATTTTTTCTTCACTTGCTGGTGTCAAAGGAAAAGAATATAGCATTACAGTCAGGACCCATAGCGTTTGATAATTTTTCACAAGAGAACTAATAGAAAAAGGGCAAGAAATGTATATGATACAGAGAGAGAATGAGAGAAACAAGGGGCACATAGATAAATACATGGTGCATTCAAGTTCTAAGGCCTCCGATTATTTTTCTCCAGACTGCGAAGAGATAGAAACATGCGCATTGTTTTAAATTGAGGCCGCGTTCATTGCCAATACATCCCAGAGATGGCAGCACCATTCCTCATGCTCCCTACTCACCTGACCTGGCTCCTAGTGGCTTTTGGCTTTTTCCAACAATGAAAGACACTCTCCGTGGCTGCACATTCACCAGCCGTGCTGCTATTGCTTCAGCGATTTTCCAGTGGTCAAAACACACTCCTAAAGAAGCCTTCGCCGCTGCCATGTAATCATTGCGTCAGCCTTGTGAAAAATGTGTACGTCTGCAGGGCGATTACGTCGAGAAGTAACGATTTCGGGTGAGTAGTTAATTAGAAAAAAAATCGGAGGCCTTAGAACGTGAATGTGGTGGTGGTGGTGGTGGTTAGTGTTTAACGTCCCGTCGACAACGAGGTCATTAGTTCGGGTTAGGGAAGGATTGGGAAGGAAATCGGCCGTGCCCTTTCAAAGGAACCATCCCGGCATTTGCCTGAAACGATTTAGGGAAATCACGGAAAACCTAAATCAGGATGGCCGGAGACGGGATTGAACCGTCGTCCTCCCGAATGCGAGTCCAGTGTGCTACCACTGCGCCACCTCGCTCGGTAGAACGTGAATGCACCTCGTACTGGCAGCCTACAAAATGGTTCAAATGGCTCTGAGCACTATGGGACTTAACATCTGAGGTCATCAGTCCCCTAGAACTTAGAACTACTTAAACCTAACTAACCTAAGGACATCACACACATCCATGCCTGAGGCAGGATTCGAACCTGCGACCGTAGCGGTCGCGCGGTTCCAGACTGTAGCGCCTAGAACCGCTCGGCCGGCAGCCTACAAATGTGACAGTATTTCCTTAGTCTGGCTGCTGTTAGTCTAAATATACATCTTCATCTGCAGGGATATTCCGCAAACTACACTTAAGTGCCTGGTAGTGGGTTCATCGAACCACCTTCACAATAGTTCTCTATTATTCCGATCTGGAAAAGCGCGCGGGAAAATAATACCTATATCTTTCCGTACGAGCTCTGATTTCCCTTATTTTACTATGATGATCGCTTCACCCTATGTAGGTAGGCGCTAAAAAATATTTTCACATTCGGAGGAGAAAGTTGTGATAGAAATTTCGTGAGAAGATTCCACCAAAACGAAAAACACCTTTGTTTTAACGAAGTCCACCCCAAATTCTTTATGAAGTCAGTAACACTCTCTCCCCAGTTTCTAGATAATATAAAATTTGCAGCTCGTTTTTGAACTTTCTCGATGTGGTCCGTTAATCCTATCTGGTAAGGATCCCGTGCAGCAATACTCCAAGACAGGACAGACAAGCGTAGTATAGGCAGTCTCTTTAGCGGATGTGTTGCGTCTTCTACGTGATTAAGCCAATAAAACGCAGTCTTTGGTTCGCGTTCTCTGCAACATTTTCTGTGTGTTCTTTCGAATTTTACTTCACAGTGAGTCTAATTCATAGGTATGTAGTTGAATCTACGGCTTATACATTTGACTGATTTATCGTGTAACCGAAGTTTAACGGACTCCTTTTAGCACTCATGCGGATGACATCACACTTTTCATTTTTTAGGATCAATTGCCAATTTTCACACCATACAGACATCTCTTCTAAATCGTTTTACAATTTTTTTTGTCATCTGACGCCATTAATAGACGATAAACGACAGCATTATCTGCAATCAACCTAAGACGACTGCTCAGATTGTCTCCTAAATCGTTTATATAGATAAGGAATACCAGATGGTCTAGAACACTACCTTGGGAAATGCCAGAAATCACTTTCGTGTTACTCGATGACTTTACGTCATTTAGGCCCAATATGAACTGTGGCCTCTCTGGCAGGAAATCACGAATCCAATGACATAACTGGGACGATATTCCATAAGCACGCAATTTCACAACAAGCCGCTTGTGTGGTACAGTGTCAAAAGCCTTCCGGAAATCCAGAAATACATTATCAATTTGAAATCCCTTGTCAATAGCACTCAACATTTCGTGTGAGTAAGGAGATAATTGTGTTTCAGAAGCCGATTTTTCTATTTCCGTGTTTTGACTTTGTGTCAACAGAATGTTCTCTTTGAGGTAATTCATAATGTCCGAACACAATATATGTAATAAAATACTGCTGCAATTCGCCGTTAATGATATGGGCCTGTAATTTAGTGGATTACTCCTACTACCTCTCTTGAATATTGGTGTGACCTGTGAAACTTTCCTGTCTTTGGGTACAGATCTTTCCTCAAGCTAACGGTTGCATGTGATTGAAAGTACGGAGCTATGGCATCAGCATTCTATGAATTGAACCTAATTAATGTTCAGTCGGGACCAGATGAGTTGCTTTTATTAAGTAGTTTAAGTTGCTTCACTTCTCCGAAGATATTTACTTCGACGTTACTCAAGTTCCTGATTCGAATTTTGGAATATTTACTTCGTCTTCTTTTGTGAGGGGATTTCGGAAGGCTGTGTTTAGTAACTCCGCTCTCTCAGCACTGTCTTCGACAGTATCTCCATTGCTATCGCGCAGAGAAGGCGTTGATTGTGTCTTGGCGATAGCATATGTCATATTCGACCAGAATGTCTTTGGATTTTCTGACAGGTTTCGAGAAAAAGTTTCCTTGTGGAAACTGTTATAAGCACCTCGCATTGAAGTCCGCGCTAAATTTCGAATTTCTGTAAAAGATAGCCGATCCCAGAGATGTGGCATTCGTTTAAATTTGGCATGATTTTTTCGTTATTTCTGCAATAGTGTTCTGACCCGTTTTGAGTTGCTTTGCATGGCATTATCACAGCACAGACTACATTGATGTTTTAAGCACCTTCTTGCTTCCCATTGTAGAAGAGCAATTCGGGGATGGCGATTGCATGTTTCAATATGAACGAGCAGCTGATCATAAAGCACGGCCTGTGGCGCAGTGGTTACATGACAATAACATCCCTGTAATGGACTGGCCTGCACAGAGTCCTGACCTGAATCCTACAGAACACCTTTGGGATGTTTTGGAACGCCAACTTCGTGCCAGGCCTCACCGACCGATATCGATACGTCTCCTCAGTGCAGCACTCCGTGAAGAATGGGCTGCCATTCCCCAAGAAACCTTCCAGCACCTGATTGAACGTGTGCCTGTGAGAGTGGAAGCTGTCATCAAGGCTAAGGGTGAGCCAAGACCATACTGAATTCCAGCATTACCGTTGGAGGGTGCCACGAACTTGTAAGTCTTTTCAGCCAGGTGTCCACATATGTTTGTTCACATAGTGACTAAAGTGCGCGTCATTTATGTTGGCGGCCGAGTTTAGGTTCGTTCTGCGCATCTGACGTCACAAAACACAGTCAGCCAATGAACAGAGAACGACGTTGCCACATCTTGACTGCCTTGCAGAGCATGGACGAGTGTCTTCAGTCTTAGAAACGTTCAGTCATAAATAAAGTAATAGAACAAAAGCAATGTCTTGATAGCATACTTTCTTTTATAGAAAGTTTGGAAAAAGCATTCTTTATACCAATTGCTTCATATTCTATTAATTAATTAAAGCAAACAAGCAATAAGACTCCAAATTCAGGCGATAGCAAGGAAAGGTGTTTGTATCACTCTCACGAACCGCTTTTTCGCAATAAAGAACAGCGGTAATTGTTTATTTCCCATTGTACTTCGACGAAGCATGAGTAATTCATAGTCATACCAACAGTGTTTGTCAGTATTTTGTGTGACGTGTTATAGTACTCCCTCATGGCATGAGGCAGTTAGACTAGGTACGTTAGCGTAACGGTTAAGGTATTGGGCTGCTACGCGAAAGGTTATGAGCTCAAAACTTGGTGGTGCTTAATATTTTCATTATTTAAAAACAATATCGAAGTGCCTTACTTCACGAATTATATTCGTTTGAATGCAATTTTTTAAAATTTCTAGTGCTTTGTCTCTTCATTAATCCTTTCGCTGCTGCAGACACGTGCTCGCCGCATTCCGCGCTGTGCGCGATTTTGTCATCACTGCACTGCTCGCCTGTGCAGACACATGGTGTTCCCACTGCTTTGACACACTTATCATTCGATTTCACAAAAACTATTTGGCCCAAATATTTGATTTTTACATGTCTTCTTGACTGATACCTCCCCCCCCATAAATGACTTAATTTTGTTTCGATGTTCAACGCAGTTATTATGCAGCATTAAATGTAGTAAACCATTGCACGAAATTTTGAAGAGTTTGCAGAGGTAGAAGTCCATAGCGTATACTTTCCGTATGGTCGATTTTAGTTGCCACAATGTTGAGAATGAAATGTGGGCAAGATACCTAAATTTCATATAAAATTTACTCTATAACAATATCTCATTTAATTTAAGTACGACATACGTGTCGTACGTAATATTGAGAAATATTCCGTCTTTCGCGACTGTAATAAAAGTATTATTTACACCGGACGCGTTTGGCTTTATTTTAAAGCACTTCAATCAAGGAAAGGTATGGCACATACACAATGCTACTCATGTTTTCTTTCTTGTTTTTGTTCCACAGTCGCAGTTTTACCAATGGTACTGAAATATATTCCTCTTCTGCAACTGTAATAAGGGGCTTATTTAGACCAGACGCTTTTCTCTCTTTTGAAGCATCTTCAGTGGACAGTATTTTGTCTCCTCCATTGCCAAGTCACCTTTCGTAGTTTTGTGCTGCGGTAACACAAT
This sequence comes from Schistocerca americana, assembly GCF_021461395.2. Lineage (NCBI taxonomy): Eukaryota > Metazoa > Arthropoda > Insecta > Orthoptera > Acrididae > Schistocerca > Schistocerca americana. The sequence continues at coordinate 169,827,902 of NC_060123.1, read as the reverse complement.
ATTCAACGTTTGTGTTGGCAGATCAGTGTTTTAGCAAATAAATGATGTTTGTGTGTGCCACACACAAAAATTATATTTGACATAGCTCAGAGCACTTAACTGATAGACAGTATATTCAAGTCCTAATGTTTTTGTAAGTCCACAGTTTTGTTTAATGTATTTTGTCTACTTCCTTTTGATTGATTGAAGTGCTTTAAAATAAAGCCAAACGTGCTCAGTGTAAATAAAACTTCTGTTACAGTCGCGAAAGACGGAATATTTCTCAATATTACATACGACACCTATGTGGTACTTAAATGAGATATTGTTATACAGTAAATTTTATATGAAATTTAGGTATCTTGTCCACATTTCATTCTCAACATTGTGGCAACTAAAATCGACCATACGGAAAGCATACTCTATGGACTTTTACCTCTGCAAACTCTTCAAAATTTCGTGCAATGGTTTACTATATTTAATGCTGCATAATAACTGCGTTGAACATCGAAACAAAATTAAGTCATTTATGGGGGGAAGGTAACAGTCAAGAAGATGTGTAAAAATCTAATTTTTGGGCCAAGTAGTTTTTGTGGAATCGATTGATAAGAGTGTCAAAGCAGTCGGAACACCATGTGTCTGCACAGGCGAGCAGTGCAGTGACAAAATCGGTCACAGCGCGGAATGCAGGGAGCACGTGTTTGTAGCAGCGAAAGGGTTAATGCGGCCGTAGTGGCTTTACTTCATGAACTGCGCGCTCCCCCCTAAACGTAAGCTTGGGATCTATACTATACTATGGCGCTGCTTCTATTGGCGCGTGCGTCGTGTGCAAGTGGCAACGCAGCAATCTCCCGCGTCTGGGCGGGCATGCGCGAGCCGACAAGATAAAAGAATTCAACTATAGTAAATTTCAACTGTTGATTTTGTAACAAGATATCTGTCAAATAAGCTAGAGTTGGAAGCGAGACTTTGCCTTAGGAAAGGTGTATCTGGTGAGAAAAGATAACATTATGCAGTAAGAGAACAGTTCTGCTGTGATCAAACCATCTTACCACCATGTTACTGAATAAAAACTTTTAAACGCTTAGGTGAGTATTACAAAAATTCGCTAGTTAATAGGATGACCATTAATAAATTAACTATTTTCACTGCATCGTAAGGTACAGAGGTTTTTCACGTGTATATAATAATAAATTGATTTAATAATTAAAAGCAACGTTGAAGATTTAAGTACCGTAACCGTATAGTTGCTGGTGTTAGAGCTATCAGGTACTGAAGTATAAGATGTGACGGGAAGTACTGTGTTAGTAAATACTGTCCTAATTAAAAAACTGCTTGCATGCAGGCCACAAAGATTTCGTTTCACGCCCGCAGCAACGCGATTCCTGGCGGTCACGTGACCAGCCGAGCCGCATGGGCGCATGGGAGCTCGGGCGGGTTCTAGAGCAGTTCTACCTGCTGACAGAGCAGGACGAGTCGAGGCTCGCCCGGCAGTCAAGGCTACGGTCCCGGGCAGAGGCTACGCTAGCTGGCGCGGTGCACGCCTATCATCCCGTGCTGGTGGAACAAAGTTTAACAGTCGTTTAGTCGCAATTGAAATGTGCCATGCTAATCATGAACTTAAAGCGCTAGAAACATTGCAGAAAGAACTGAAAACCATTAGAGAAGGTATTCTGCTGCTGAAAAACGTGGTTAAAATCCTATTTGAACCACCACACGATGAACTCAGACGGTTTCAGACGTACAGTGAACCGAAGAAATATGCAAAATCTAAATATATTTCAAAGGAATTTAAGCTTCCTTTAAGAAATCGATTACCAGCCTCTGTGGCCGAGCGGTTCTAGGCGCTTCGGTCTGGTCGCAGGTTCTAATCCTGTCTCGGGTATGAATGTGTGTGATGTCCTTAGGTTAGTTAGGTTTAAGTAGTTCTAAGTCTTAGGGGACTGATGACCTCAGATGTTAAGTCCCATAGTGCTTAGAGCCATTTGAACCATTTTTGAAGAAATTGATTCCAAGTCTTATTATGGATGAGAAACGAACTGACGAGTTTATCAACGCAGACGAAGTATATCAGTCTGAATCTTCAGGAACAAAAATTAAAATGTGCCATACATCAGTAAAATCCGACTGTCGCAAGAAAGTAAACGAAGTTACGCAAAAAATACCGGTACTAGTGCAATTTTGCTTGCTGATTGCCACGGGAGAGGACCTGCTGAAATTCTTCGTTGTCAGCAAGATTTAAATGATACAAGCGTTGTGAAACATGAAGCAGGCGTGCAAGAAGTTCTAAAAGAAAATCAGTGTGTTGTAATTTTAGGTGGCTCAAATGACGTGTATAAAGATGAACTAAAAGTAGCAAACAGGATCTTAAGAGGTGCACTGTGTGCATTAGGTCACCAAAATACGATTGTTGTAGGCATGCCACACAGGTATGACCTTACAGAATCTTCTTGTGTAAATAAGGAGATTCTAAAAGCAAATAGGAGTTACAGAAAGATCTGAAAGACCATCTAACCATCTAAATTGCTTTTTTCTCCTGTTGATGATCTAGTAAGAAAACACTTCACAATACACGGAATGCATCTAAATAAATGAGGCCAACCACTACTCAGCCGCAAAATCAAAGTGTGAAAAGGGTTTGCCGGCCGGTGTGGCCGAACGGTTCTAGGCGCTTCAGTCTGGAACCGCGTGACCGCTACTGTCGCAGGGTCGAATCCTGCCTCGGGCATGGATGTGTGTGATGTCCTTAGGTTAGTTAGGTTTAAGTCCCAAAATGCTCAGAGCCATATGAACCATTTGAACTCCGATGGCAGTTTTACTTGTCACAGAGAATTGTAACAATATAGTTGTAGATACGAATAATAGCGGTCGATTAAGCTGTTCTGCGTACCTTGTCATGCATTGTCCGATAGGCAACGAGCGTTCAGTAGTTTTCTGAGTGCTCTGCTGTGAATGTCGTAGCCAATGCGAGCGTTAAACGTGATCGTAGATAGACATTTAGTGAATACATATTCTATTTGTTGATAGTAAGCAACAATTTCTGCATAGGCAAGTGAAGGGGAGCATATATTTCCAACTGAAAAAGAGTACATATCAATTGAATTGTCCAAAGATGTAATATTTATTTGTTCACTTAAAAATACATAATTTAACATTGCCTTCGCTTATTATAACATACGAACACTTAAGACTGTTGTGCGCTGCAGCTTTGTCCCTCATTGTTATATTTCTCTGAGGTTCCCACTTTCCATTGTCTCTACTGAAAGCCTACTTTTTTCAGACAACCAGTAGTTTGAGATAACACCGAACTCTCATTCACAGTCTGCATTGGTTCCTGGAATAGCAAAAATGAACACCATGAATCTTTTAAATTTTTCATTTAAATCACGATCACTCTTCATACAGCATTGTAGGACAATCTTCCATTTTTTCTGAAGACACATGTTAATGGTTCTCCAGGATTCCAAGTATTCTTCAGTTACTCGTTTTATGATGGAGCACATATCAAAAGTAATGTTTTCGTCACCATGGTATACACTTACATTTTCGTACAGTTCAAAGCATGATTTAAATTCCTCATGTGTTACAACAGAATTTAACAGAAACTTCCTTATTTCAAGCACATCTTTAATAAATCATTTAGACAAATTTTTTAAGTATAGGAGACACTCGTAGTAAAATGTCCTGACAGTTTGCTGAAACTGAGTTTTGTGTGCAACACCCTTCTCTGCTAATGTGTTCTGCAGTGTAATAAATGTATTCACTTTGTAATATTTCTGGCTTATTCAGCCGTCATATTGGGCTCCAGGAAGCTATTCCCAGGGCAGTGGAGATGCAGGAGGCATGGAGATGACGCAATGTGGGATGAGGTACCGGTGACAGATGTTAGATTCGGTACCATTCCCATGAGAAAGACCGCCTGCATGATGCTGCTGCTCTGTGATTGGCTGCTGTGTTCGGCGGTAGGGCGCCAAAACGTTAAACTTTAGTTGCTATTATTAATTAAACCTGTCATCCAAATTACTTCATTTTTTTAAATAAACATCTCTCAACAGCCAGCTATCAATCAGTCATTTCAAAATTATTAAAATCAAAGTACTACTAAAACAAAAAACTGATGATATTACTGCCGACGCACTTCGGTGGCGTTCGGGTCACGCCTTGCTGACTTGGCGCGCGATGTGTCTCGATCAGTCCGGCTCTCCAGTTCTGACCGTTCCAGTGGACAGAAATGTTGTCTGTTTATAGCAGTATTTGTTTCATGCAATTCCATCTACTACATTTCCGACCGTCTCTAGGTACAGACAGGTTGTCTGTAATAGTGGTATTTGATTCATGTCATTTTATTCTCCAGTTCTGACGGTTCCAGTAGACAGACATGTTGTCTGTGGCAGGATGTATTTCATGTTATTTTAGCCAGATATAATGACTGTGGAAAGATATGTTCAATACGTTGTGATCAAGAATAGTTTGTCGTGTGTGTATCAATCAAAACGCGAGTGGCATCCCAAATGAGTTATAGTTTATTCGTAGCAGCGGTTCCTTGCGAAGTTAATTTCAGCCTCAAGAAAAAGAATCCACGACCTGCGTTCTGTTTTCTGCGCTGGAGACATCATCATCATGAAGACAGCAGGTTAGTGAAGTGTACAAGAACTTATGTATTCCACACAGGGCAGTGGAAACAACTAGGCACCTCACGTGTACTGCACGCACAGTACAAATGTGTTCAGTGACACGTCATCTGCAGTAATGCAGAGGAGGTAAAGAAGGATGAAAGTATTAACACTATCTCACTTTTATTCCTTTTTCTTGCCGTAACTTGCCTGTCTCCAAACCTCTAAAGTAGATGGTTATATTCTGCTGCTACGTCAATTACAGTAATACCTTCCTTCTGAATTCTTGTAAGAAAATTAGTGAACAAATTAAGTTATGAATGAATAAGCAGAAACCACACTTCATTATCTTGCTCTTCAAAGAACTTACTTAAAAAATAGCTCTTCAACGGTTCAAAGAATATTAGGATACGCTCCTCCACGGAAAAAGAGAGACCCACCGAGTCTTTGCATGCTGCAGCACTTGATGCTGGATTCCAATGAAGTCACAGAATTCTTTCAGCTTATTGGCACGTACTGTGTAAATATCAACGTGATGATATGTCTTGTAACAGATATTATTTATGTCAACAGGCATCGTTTTTGCCTTTGCAGATTCCAGTGAATTATGAATAATATGTGCAGCACACCTTACTGTCAATATCTTCTTTTAAATGTCTTTCCCAGTATATAGTGTACATTGTTACCTTGGCCTGTATTTGGCAGAGAGCCAAAATTGACAGATGCATTATCTGCAACATAACCAATAATTCATTCAAAAAATGTTCAAATGTGTGTGGATTCCTATGGGACCAAACTGCTAAAGTCATCGGTCCCTAGACTTACACACTACTTAAACTAACTTATGCCAAGAACAACACACACACCCATGCCCGAGGGAGGACTATAACCTCCGGCGGGAGGGGCCGCGCAATCAGTGACAGACTGAACATGTTCTGCAACAGTCTCAGCAGTCTCGTTTGGATGAATGCAAAGTCGCAGAAGCCTCACTTTTACATTTATATTCATGTTGTCAGGCACGCTGGAAAATTTGCAGAAACTAATCAGAAAAGTACGCATCCTCCTGTCCATACTATTTGATGCATCACTTGCCACTACGACGAAATTTGTTGACTTAATCTCTTCTTTTAATATTTCTCCAAACCAATTATATAGAACATTAGTAACAATAGCTCCTGATTTAGTTCTTGCAACAGAAAGTCGCTGTCACACGACTTTCTGAGAAGAGTGCTTGTGCAGTCCATACTTCTAAACGATTGATTATGTGCAGCATTATGATATAATAATTCCAATCCCAAAGAAAGCAGGTGTTGACAGATGTGAAAATTACCGAACTATCAGTTTAATAAGTCACAGCTGCGAAATACTAACGCGAATTCTTTACAGACGAATGGAAAACCGGTAGAAGCCGACCTCGGGGAAGATCAGTTTGGATTCCGTAGAAATGATGGAACACGTGAGGCAATACTGGCCTTACGACTTATCTTAGAAGAAAGATTAAGGAAAGGCAAACCTACGTTTCTACCATTTGTAGATTTAGAGAAAGCTTTTGGTAATGTTGACTGGAATACTCTCTTTCAAATTCTAAAGGTGGCAGGAGTAAAATACAGGGAACATGGAAGAGCAGATGAAAGGAATGGACAGTGTCTTGAAAGGAGGATATAAGATGAACATCAACAAAAGCAAAATGAGGATAATGGAATGTAGTCGAATTAAGTCGGGTGATGCTGAGGGAATTAGATTAGGAAATGGGACACTTAAAGCAGTAAAGGAGTTTTACTATTTGGGGAGCAAAAGAACTGACGATGGGCGAAGTAGAGAGGATACAAAATGTAGACTGGCAATGGCAAGAAAAGCGTTTCTGAAGAAGAGAAATTTGTTAACATCCAGTATACATTTAAGTGTCAGGAAGTCGTTTCTGAAAGTATTTATATGGAGTGTAGCCATGTATGGAAGTGCAACTTGGACGATAAATAGTTTAGTCAAGAAGAGAATGGAAGCTTTCGAAACGTGGTGCTACAGACGAATGCTGAAGATTAGATGGGTAGATCAAATAACTAATGAGGAAGTATTGAATAGAATTAGGGAGAAGAGGAGTTTGTGGCACAACTTGACAAGAAGAAGGGACCGGTTGGTAGGATATGTTCTGAGGCATCAAGGTATCACAAATTTAGCATTGGATGGCAGCGTGGAGGGTAAAAATTGTAGAGGGAGACCAAGAGATGAATACACTAAGCAGATTCAGAAGGATGTAGGTTGCAGTAAGTACTGGGAGATGAAGAAGCTTGCACAGGGTAGAGTAGCATGGAGAGCTGCATGAAAGCAGTCTCGGGACTGAAGACCACAACAACCACATGATACGACCACACGAGTTACATGTGAAGCAGTTTCAAATCCTCTGGACGCAGTTGCTTTGGTCGAAAGAACATTTCTGACCTAGTTTTGGAAGCCAAACTATGTTTTACGTTTAAGTTGTGCAGTGGTGTATTTAAATGCTGTTGAATATCGTCCTTACTTTTGTTTTCGATTGACAACATTACATTGCAGGTGACACATTTTGCCTTTCAGTCGTCGTGTTTAATTCGCTTTATGCCAAGGTAGTCACTCTCAAAACGATCTTGAAATTTGTATTTCCGAGGTGCCATTTCAGTTTTTCCACTGTTCTTGCTGAGTACTTGTTCACTAGTTGCTCATACACCGTCCACAGTGAGGTAGCAAACACAAAGTAATTCAACAAAGACCCAAATTGACTAGCGCATGTACAACAATGTGGGCTAAATAACTCTGCAGATAAGGGCGCCGACGGCTAGACAGTGGTGGGGGCTGCGTTGCTAGTTGCTCATACACCGTCCACAGTGAGGTAGCAAACGCAAAGTAATTCAACAAAGACCCAAATTGACTAGCGCATGTACAACAATGGGGCTAAATAACTCTGCAGATAAGGGCGCCGACGGCTAGACAGTGGTGGGGGCTGCGTTGCAAGTTGGCATCTGCTCAACAAAGGCATCTCTATTGTAACAGTGACAGCTTATCCCTACAATTAGCGGAGTGGTTTCAAAAAAATGGTTCAAATGGCTCTGAGCACTATGGGACTTAACATCTGTGGTCATCAGTCCCCTAGAACTTAGAACTACTTAAACCTAACTAACCTAAGGACATCACACACATCCATGCCCGAGGCAGGATTCGAACCTGCGACCGTAGCGGTCACGCGGTTCCAGACTGAAGCGCCTAGAACCGTACGGCCACACCGGCCGGCTGGAGTGGTTTCATGCTGGGTACGCGAAGAGGGTGGAGTACCACACATTTGCCATAATGTACCGCGAAACGTCATAAACTGACATTAGTGCTGCCAACTTTGAAACCAAGGCATTTTAGATTTCACGAGACGGAGAAGCTCAAAAAGAGTACAGCAAGTGTAAATAAAGGGAAAGTGTAGAGTGCATAGAGAAGAAAATGAAAAAGAGTACTTGTACTCTATTTAGGGTACGTCTGGTCATTCTGAGCAAGCGAGATACAGGATACAGCTTTCTTCAAGTGCAAAGCACATGTATGCGTATATCACAACCATCGCTTGGAACTGGCAACACTGCAATGCCTGTCCGCGTGTCTCGATCTGCGTGAGGCCCCATCATCTGTGAATCGGACTATAGTCATTTGCAGACCGGCTTATGGTGGACAGCAAGTTACTTCGACATCCGACCGAGTGCTAAAAATTTTGATAGGCAGTATGCTTAAACAATCATTACGGAGATAATTCTCAGTGACGTTAAGGAGCAGGGATAGTCTGACGAGTTCACTTCCTCTAACCTGTAATGTATTCTAAGTAAAAATTAATTAAGGCAGTAAATGTGGGGTGCTAGTATAAATGCCAAATCTGAAGACGGATATGCAAGTGAAGTCCCAATGCCAGGTAGCTTCTTAGACCACTTCTGAGAGAAATTTGACGAGTTTATGTTAAATCAGATTTTTTTCTATACTATTAAATACCAAATGAATTTTATAAGTGCTAAAATGAAGATAAGTGAACTAAAGTTTTAAGTTTAATTAGAGGATACGTTTACATAAGTAATCTACTTATGTAATTTTCGCTAATGGGGTATTAAATGTCATGCGACATCACTGCTAATGTCCTCTGCAGCGTCCCATCACAGTGTTTTATTTCATGTAAGAATTTTACTGCATAAGATATCATTCTCATCCATTGTTGCTTCAGTCTTGTGCTTCCTCGTGGTCCAAGTGATATGCAGAATGCCATGACAACCTCACTAGGTAAATGGCCGAACCCACTGGTTTGGTCGGACTTCATCATTATCAAAAGACATGATGGTGTCCCGCGATAATGTGTCGCGCACAAGGAACTATTTGTCATCAATCAATAACGACAACAGCACCAAAACAGGGAAATATTACCTGTTGATGTAATGTAGCTAAGGTACCACTGCAATGCAAGATACAGAGGATACAACGTACAACTTCAGTAAACATACGGCAGCTGCCCTTTTAGGGCGTCACCGACAGCGATGTAATAAGCTATTCTACCGGGCACGCCATGTTACTTGGCTGGTAGCCGGAGATCTTGCTCAGCGGCACATGCAGATAGTGTCCTGGACTGTTTCTTACTGCAGCAAATGCATAGCACGACAGTTTCTGTCTTCAGTCAGTGACAAGTGTAATGGTCGCTGAACTCCGAAAATTTGTGCACTTACATTATCACATTACAGAACAACTTTGGGATTACCAGTAGCAGCAAGCGAGGCTGAAAATCTTTTCAAAATTGCACAAGAAACTTGAGAAATGATTTATTTATTTATTTGCTAGTATCATACGACATATTCATTTGTCATTTGTATATAACAGCCAGGAGATCCTTTGATTGTCTAGCTGGCAGTGTATCGATGGTTCTTTAGAATTGTCCATGACGCATGGTGTGAAGTGCTACTACGGACGAGAACTACCTTTGGACTCTTCGAGAGGTGATTTTCAAGTTTAACTTACGGTACTCAAGCAGTACCGTGTGCTTTTTTAAGTATGTCGTTCACTCGTAGCCATTGTGTTAGGAAAAGAACTTCTCAATATGCACCGTGAGCTATGCTTCAAAAGTATTTAATTGCCAGACCGGTTTTCGGACGTATAGCGCATCAGCAGCAGTATATACTGCGCACAACTACATCAAGCGACTTGCCTGTCAAGTACAAAATCTTTATGCTGCTTAAAAATGACGAGGATATCTACGGTACACAAACAGTCGTTTGTATATTAAGTTAATACGAAAAATATTTTTTCTCTGGATAACCACTTGACGAAACACTATAAAAGAAAGCTACTGGCTTTAATGAAGCTACAGGCCTTGGGAACCTGAATAGTAAATATCAGAAATAGAAACGAAAAATTACACTAAGGACAACAATCAATTCGATACCTTTTTTATTCTTTCAACATGTAATTAACGTCACTGAAAAGATTATCAGCCTCGATGGTAGATGACCAGTATCAGAAATCCTCAGCTTTGGACACTACTGAAGTAATTTTGCATTTCTAAGACTACCTAGTAAGTATGAAATATTTTCTGTGCTGTGAATTGCAACAGCAAAACAAAAAATTATCAACATTTTAGGAAAATTTTTCAGTATTGTATTCGAAAAAATAAAGTCGGTTGCTCTGTCTGTTCTACTTTTAATGATTAATTTGAAGAGTAGTGACATAAAATAGCTTTGTCATTTTAAGCCCAGCATTTATGAAAAGCATAATTTTTACATTCTTTACTGAAAAAGAAATTGCTGAATCTCGAGTAGGCCTAATGTTGACATCCTCAATCATTTCAATTTTAGAACAAAGAACACAGTTCATCAGTAGTACTTATTTTATATCTTTCCACGTAACAAGAGCAAGTAACATCTTTGATTGTAGATAAAATGCAAGCTCCTTGTTCATAGACTGTTATTCGTATCTAACAACGTTTATAAAATTGACGGTGGAAGCAACGCAAATTTTCAAAATTCCAGTAGACAAAATTAACCAAAATGGCTTTAGATGCGCGCTGGCTTCAGATTGTAGCAATAGGAATGGTTCTGCATATTACTAATTCCTGCGTTATTGGTTTTTGCGGCGACATGGGCTTGAAAAGAATCGAACCGGATTTTGAATCAAGTCTGTTCACTCTTGCTACGCTGAATTTACTGACCACACAAAATCTGTGTCCGGCTGTTATTGCTAGTGTGAATCCTATTGTTGCAAGACTGTTTGAGGTAAGAGATTAATCAAAAGTACAGCTTACTTCGTATATGTAAGATTATAAAAGTTGTATAGACTACAGTGGGTTGTCTCCTTGTAATAAAATGGTGTTGCGTGCTGTAGGGGCAACATAAACATTTTATTCTCAGTCAAGCTGACAGTTCCATATTAGTTTCCACGTGTTTATTTTAAGCTTTCCCCCATGTGTTTATAAAACTTCTTTCGACTTCTGAGAAACGATTTTATAAACGAATGACTCTTGGGTCATACCTAGCGCACCTAATGGTGTAACAATTTTTATAGTCTTCCATGTACCGGTACATACAAAGAACTGTTGTGTTCAGGGCCAGTGAAGATGTACGAGAGAAAAGAGTTGAGGGGAGAGCCAAATAATACGTCGCCTGTGCGGGAAAAGGTTCTCGTATCGTTCCTGGTTGTGTTTATCGGTTAAATGTCTCTCTCGCATCATTCGGTGATTTTTTGATTGCAGTAGACTGATTCTAAGAGGAAACTGTGAAGGAATTCTATTTTGTTTTTAGAACTACCTTTCCGAAAGTACTGATAAAATAAGAAAGACAAGCTTCATGTTGCCCTGTGGTATGAGATTCTAAAAGCAAAACGATGAGGTGTCAAGAATGCCTTCATTGCTGTGGTACAGTGCGTGCAACGAGAGTGTAGTTCCCTATGTTCGTGTCAAGGGCAATCTGCGGTACGAATGTTGTATTGGAGACTAGTAATTAATTCATATCGTGTATAATGCCATAGGCTAAATAAATAATACTATGCTAACCGTCGGCTTTGACCAATGACGTAATGGTAATCGCTTTCTTGGTACGCATTTTGATTTACAATTTTTATAACACTATTTGTTGATATATATTCGTTGGTTAAGAGCCCTAACACCCACCGACTAACCGACAAATCATTTGGAGGCGTTTAGGCAACAGACCGACCGATTTTTCATGATGGGAAGTCTGTTTGGTAGAACCACCCTTGTGAGCGCTCAAAAGTTAGTCTTTCCTCACTGCGAGCGGGATTAAACGCTGTTCAGCCATGGCTAAATGGCTGAAACATGACAGAATGTGAGGCGAACGAAACTGAGATGACCAGTCTCGAGAAACTGGAAGACTACATATGTGTGTGAGGCACATCGTGCGGGGAGTGTAGCACTAGAGATTCAAGAAATAAGCATTAGTTTCATTTTTAATGAATCCAATTTAGGTTTACTTGCGACACTTATCGCAAATGAAACGTAAAAGCCGAAGTAGAAAAAAATTAGATTTTAAATTTATTGGAAATGAAATCCAAAAACAGAAATATAGACACTGCTTGTTTTTAACAATTTCTGCAGAATCAGACACATATCATCAATAGGTAACATCTCCATACCTAACGCAGCCAATGTCAGAAAGCTTCCGCAATTACGAATAAATTTCATAGACAGATTAGATTTCATTTCCGATACTTGTCGGAAAGAAATCGACGAACGTTTATTCATAAAATGTGCTTACTTCACGGTTAGACGTATTGAAAAAAGCCTATCGCAACACGTTCTGCTATTACAAGCATAGTGTACGACTTATTTTACTGTTATGACAGTTGCTAAATGCTCATTTATTATGTATCTTGTGCTGCAATGATTAGATGAAGTGCACCACCAACATTTATAGTCTTTCATCATCTAATTTGAAATGAGTTTCTTAAACTTATAAGGAACAGTTTTTATATTACACCCGACAGTCAACAAAGTTTACATCAACATCATTTGTTTACCATGATGTATTTCCTCAGGCAACTATCAGTTACATTGCAGGAATCATTTTAGATAATGAATATGGGGACACAACTGCACTGAATTTGAGGTCCTCATAACTTCTTCCAGCAGCAAGAAACAGTAATGTAGCTAAAAGCCTCTCCTCACAACTTACAGCTACTCTCATCAGTGTATTCTTATTCGTCAGATAATATTTTACTACATTCAGTACATCTATGTTTCTACCAATCTTAAATAATTCCGAAAATCATCAGATATCAGCAGGGCCCACCTTAGACTTCATGGGATTCTTGATAGACTTTTGTGAGTGCTCCCAAGCCTTTTCGACCCTTAGGACTTTGTTATCACAAATACTGATTTCAGTACATTGCTTTACACATGAGCAGTAAAGAAAAAGACTACCTGAAAAGTGCAATATCAGTAATTTAATTCTCAATTAAATATATATATATATTTATTTCTCAGTTACATATACTGTATGTAAATAAATACAAACATTAGAACACACAATAATAATAATAATAATAACGCCTACTAAAAGAACCAACAATAAAATTTAGTGAGAAATCATTGGAGCATATTTTGTTATCTTGATAAAAAAAGTTTGGTTGAATTTGTCAGTGGCAGAGGAACAATTTTCGACAACTGTAGATGGAACACTAAATCTTCTTTTCTTGCAGCTGATGAAGTTAACTCAGTAGAGACCACGCAGAAGACTGTGGGTTGGTAGATGCGCAGACTGCAGGGGATGTGAGAGGAGAGAGGTGGTGGTGGGGGCTGTGGGGAGGCATTGTAGGGGAAATGCCAAGCGCTCGAGTGGAAGCGCCGTTCTAAACTGAAGCCTGCACTTACGTCTTTTGTAAATATTAAGCAGGACCCATCAATGCCCACACTTTCATAGTGAACATTCGGAAACATGTCACATCTGCTTTGGTTAGTATCCAAAAATACTTCTGTCAAAAATGCAGTGATTTATTTTTCCATTTGTAACTTCCAGAGAAGTATCATGAGTGGCGAATTTTGAGTAAACCCTACACATTTAAAAATTTGCTTCTTTTGCCAAAACACAGTGGAGTTTGCACTTTCTCACCTCATTAACATTTTGTGCAGACATAGTTGAAAGAGATTTCTGAAACAGTGGTTGATTAATTAATTAAAACTTCGAGGCTAAGAGGCCATGGTCGAATGGTAGAAATTCTTCCTCCTGATGTTTTGTTGCCAACTATGGGCAACATCTTCTGAGGTATTAATGCAAAGATTTAATATGCTATAGTGACAAGAGAGTAATGGACAGCTTAATTTTTTGGATGTTTCAGTAATTAAAGGGGCAGATCAGACTTTAGGTCGTAAGGTATATTGGAAAGATATGCATACCGATCTTTACCTCTATAATGATTCAAACCATCATTCCAGGCAGAGGAGAGGTGTCATTAAAACATTGGTGGACAGAGCTATTAAAATCCATTAGCTAGTTTATTTGCAAGAGCAACTGAATCATTTGTGAACAGCTTTTAAGAAAAATGGATACAGCGATAATGGGATTGATCGAGCACTCCATCCCAAAAGAAAAGCACCTGAAAACATGCAACAATAACCAACATCGGCTGGGAAAGTTTTTTTTCCATTTATCCAGATTATTACGGACCGTATTGGGAAAGTTCTGTCCAAGTTTCGAGCTGAAACAATCTTTAGACCCACCAGAAGATTAATGAATGTTTAATACCAGCAAAAGAAGCACGACACCATCTTGCAATCCCTGGGGGTGTATAAAATTCTGTGTAGTTATGGGAGGGTTTATATGGGAACAACGAAAATGTGTTAATACCCGTCCAACCGAGCACAAAAGAAACTGCCATCTAGGACACACCGACAAATCGGTTGTAGCGGAACATGTTTTTGAACATGGTGATCACGAAATAAAATTTAATGAAACGAGCGTGCTAGCTAAGACATCATATTATTATGCACGTATGTACAGAGAATCCATAGAGATTTATAAACACCACAATAATTTTAACAGGGAAGGAGAAGGCTTAAAGTAAGATAAGATATGGTGATCGATTTTGTACCAGCGATGTGACAATGACAATCTATCACCTTTGATCGAAAATAATGATGTTAGTCAGAGATAGTTTCACTGTCAACAGCACATGACGAGTGATGGCGCTGTCTATGTGCTCTATATAAGTGGAACCTCCACGGTCTATTAGCCAGTCGTTGGCTCATCTTGGAAGATGTTACCCACAGCTGGCAACGAAACGTCAGGAGAAAGAATTTTACTGTTCGACCACGGCCTCTTAGCCTGAAAGTTTTAATTGATGAAGACGCTGGCAGTGGAAGCCTACAAATTATGAGTGGTTTATTAATAAAGTTTATTAAGTGAATAATTGAAGAAAAATAAGGTCAGTATCTTATGAGAAAGCACATCCATGGTACAAATAAACTTTTAATACCGTCACTTATGTTATAACAAAATCCATAGCATTTCCGTTCCACCACCTACCGATGGCCCTTGAAAATTATACTCTTTCATCAAAAAAGTCTGTAGTTCACGGAATAACACCGTAGATAATGAAGTTTTACGTAATAACCATACGGAAAAATGATCTCTTTGCGTGCTACTTTGCCAAAATTTCACTTCGATATCTCAAACCGCTTACGAAATATAAGGAATGTTGTGGATATTTGACTCTGGCCTAATCGCTGGAGTGGGCGATTGTGAATGAGTGAGATACGTCAGATCGACTTTCTCGAGACTGCTGACATAGAGATTTTCACCCAAGTCTAAAGAAAAATTCAGTATGTTAGCTAAATTTCATATACAGCAACATATTATGTAATATTCACCAAAAGCAAAATCATAGTGACCCCTATTATTCATTGTATACCTTTTCGAATTTCGCACAGTATCTCACTTCCACTTAAATATCATAATAACTATGACCATTAACGAAATGATGGGCACATCATTATGAACCTGACATATAAAGCTACAAGTAGAGTAAAAACGATTTTTTTAACAAAATAGTCTCTGTAACATCATTTCAGAAAAACTGCAGACATTGCACCTCGATTCTCTCATCGCCGGCTGACCAAAAGTTGGAAGGCAATGTCGGCCGCCCCTTCTGTACAAACAAATGAACTCGCCCAGACTTTGGGTAAAAATTGGTCACTGCTCATTGGCCACAATGTCCTGTGCATACCCTATCACTAAAACTCATTGTTAATGCTCTATTGATAACAGGGTTGGATGATTAAGTTTCTCTTGGCCTAAAGTTGATGTTAAATGATTTTTTTTATTAATGCTAGTTCACTAAGTCCTCTCTCACCTGAAACAACAGTCACTACTAGGGTAATGAAAATCGTGAGTGCAATGCAAAGTTCAGGACACTACAGATTGTAACATAAACTTATAAATTTCATACAGAAAAAGAATTGGAAACCCATTTGTTTTCTATTGTCTTTGTCAAATCGGGGAAAGTAGCAGCAGTCACTGACTTACATATTTATATTTCTGTGATAATATAGGGTTTGTGTAAAAAGTAATGAGACTGAGCTTACGAATCAAAATTTATTGTAGATATCACTACAGCCACTTAGTACTCTTCAGTGTATGATCGAGTCAACAATCCACTCCATGCTAGATTTCCACTCTTCAAACGCTGCCTCGAACGCTGAATCAGGGATGGCATTCAAAGCCCTCGTTGTGGAAGCTTGGCCTCCTCCAGGGTCCCATGACGGTGTCCTTCCAGAGAAGTTTTTAGTTTGCGGAACAAAAAAAAATCTGGCAGGGCCACATTGGGACTGTAGGGGGGGGGGGGCTGGGGAATCGTTGGAATCCCTTTCTTTGTCAGCTAGATGTCAATCATGAAGCAGGTGTGACTCAGCGCATTGTCATGATACAACTTCCAATCATCGGCGATGGCTGGCCTCACTTGGTGAACCCTGGATTTCAGTCTCTTGAGCACTTCACCATAAAAAGCAGCGTTGACAATTTGGCCTTGGGGCACAAATTCATGATGAACCATGCTCCTGACGTCGAAAAAAACAATCTGCATGGCTTTCACCCTCGATTTGCTCATGCGAGCCTTTTTTTGACGTGGAGATGAAGTGGTGTGCCATTCAGCAGTGATGTGCTTTGTCTGCGGGTCGTACTGAAACACCAGGTTTCGTCTCCAGTGATAACATTATCTAAAAATTCCGGATCAACTTCAAGGCCCTGGAGATCGTCTTGGAAGGCATCCAAACGTGATTGCTTTTGAACATCTGACAAAATATCCATATCATCTTGGCGCAGATCTTCCTCATCGACAATTCTTCAGTGATAATATTGTGCACTGTCATTTTATCAAATGCGAAGTCGTCTGCTGTCATCCTGACAATCCAACGGTCGGTGTTCAATAAAACGCGCACACGGTCGATGTTTTCGTCAGTTTTGCTGGTTGACGGGCATCCGGAGCGGTCTTCATCCCCAACTCTGTCCAGGTTGACAGGCAATCATGGATGTAGACTTGTTGGGCGAGCGCGCTGCGAAGTAGTCACGTCAGCAAAAAAACAGTCTCATTACTTTTTATACAAACCTTGTATTATCACTCATATCATCAGGATGAGTTCTAATTAATTTCTGAATTGTATCACTATCATCCAAAGTTGTATTTATTCTAGGACTGGCTTCAAAATTAGAAAAAAATATTTCTCATTTCTTTATACTGAGTATCCATCAGAGAAACAGTCTTGTCTATGATAATGCCAAAAACCTTTTTTTTTTAAATTTTGTTCTTCAGTTTCATCTGAGAGTGTGTATCAGTTGCTCCACTACTACCGTAATGAGATTCATAAAAGAAAACCTTCCTTTTTCTTCCCCTCTTTTTTTTTTTAAAAAAACTTCCTCAGTCCCAAATTCAGTAGCCACTTTTTAGCTCTGTTTAAGAAATCGGGCCAGAGAGCTCTTAAGTATCAAAGGAAATACCTTATAACTGTGGAATCAAACTTTTATATTTATATGGTAGAAAATGTCTCTCCAAATATTCAAGAGAATCAGTGTTTTAAATTTGGAGAAAGAATTCATCAGCCTGTTTATGTACCATGATGAGGCAAACTTGCAGTGACATTTTATGTATTTTAAGGCTTTTATTACTTCTGGTAACTTTTATGCTATAGGCTTCGCTGCCTCAATTTTTCCCTCCATTTTGTTTCAGATAGGCCATGAAGAAATTGTATTTTAATAACACTTCCTATCTTTGCGAGCTTGCACTGAAGAAAATTGTATGGCTGTTTCAGACAGCTGAAGGATGTACCCACCATTTCATTACTTCTTGTAGCATGTAATCCTACTAAGTTCGGAGTATGAGCTACACGAGGAGAAAATGTTGCCAACAGATAAATTCTTACACACCTTTTATTTGCCCATTCATATTTGACCCAGTGTCCAAGCACTGACCACGGCAGTGCCGTAAATCAATTTCATGATTGATTAAATACATATGTGATAACACTACTATTATATCATCTGTATTGTCTGCAAATCAAAATATTCGACAAACCTGGAATGTGCAATGCTAGCTACTAGGTTTCGTTCGTAACTTCTCCATCCTAAATAATTATTTTTATCTAACAAACTTTTCTCGTGATCAGGAATAATAGAGTAAAGCTCTTTCCGCGTTATTTTCGTGTAGTCAAATTCTTCATCTAGTTTAATTAGCCTAAATGTTACAGGCTTTTTGGGATCATTCTGAAATAATAAGTGTGACAAACAAAAGTTTTTTCTGGCTCTCACTCCGCACTGAAAAACCTATTTTTACTTCAAATTAGTTGTTAGAGCATTTAGAATTTTCTCTACAAACTGTTGAACTGCTCGTAAATCAGTATTTGAAAAGCCCTTTCTGACGATTATGTCTGTCACTGTTATGAAATGGATGTGGCCTTTGCCCAGGATCACTTGGATTCTAGTCACAGTCACTAAATCCATGAGACTCAGACGTTTATTCGCTTACCTCGCTTTCGACAGGCGGCAAAATGCCTAAATCAGATGCAAGTAGTTAAGGTTTTTCCTCAGAACAAGCTTCTGCCTGTGCTGACGACAATGGATAATCTTTCGGAAAAAAAGTAGCTATCTTTTTATTTTCTCTAGCTCCTCCGCAAATTTTTCATTGTGTTAACGTTTCTTTCATCGCTTCTGTGCACCAGACTCATATGCATAACCCGTTATTAATCTTGGACATTGATAATTAAAATACCTACTAAAATACGTTTACACGAATGAGGAAAGCTTTAAATAACAGTGAAAGTAATAGTATTAAATTATTTTTCGATTTTTGTACACTACCTCAGATTAAAAACAATATACAGGGAATTGGCTGACGGATTCACAGATACCTGTAATACCTGCACAAGCTAAGAAGCTTGATTTTCACGGAAGCAACACATTGCACGCTGCTGTCACTCCTAACGTTAACTGAGTAAATTAAAATAATCACACCACTTAAAATTGAAACTCACCGCACGTAAACAACCAGCACGTTGGCAATAAAGTCAGTCGCGAAAACAATAGTCGTCGGTATTGTTAAAAATACCGTTTTATTGAAATTGCAACCGGCCGAAGTGACCGAGCGGTTCTAGGCGCTTCAGTCTGGAACCACGCGACCGCTACGGTCGCATGTTCGAATCCTGCCTCGGGCATGGATGTGTGTGATGTCCTTAGGTTAGTTAGGTTTAAGTAGTTCTAAGTTCTAGGGGACTTATGACCTCAGATGTTGAGTCCCATAGTGCTCAGAGCAATTTGAATTTTTATTGAAATTGCAAAATCTCAATGTTAGAATCTCTAAATTGCTAAGGGCCTGTTATCACTGGAATAAACGCTATTCTTTTCACTATAGGGGTTTTAGAAAGTCACTCAATTCATATTTAAATATATTTAATCTATAGAAAGGTAATGATAATCTGTCACTGACAAACGTGCCAAACGCTGAATGTTAGGGGTATTTATGGTTTAACTTGGCTTGAGAGGTGCTCAGTCATTGGCGCAGTCGATTATCAATATGCGTTCTAAAACTGATGTCGATTGTCAGATGACTCAGGTTGTTCGACTTTACTTGTGGTCATGTCAGAGGCCAACGTGTGGAGTGAAGGAGTAAGCACAGAGGTGGCCATGCGGCGCGGAAATGTGCGGGAACATCTCCGACAGTGCTGACAAAATTTACGGTTCGTGCTACATTTTGACCACTTGTTGTATAGGAAATTACGTACGGACGTAATAGTGTTTCATGAATGCACGTTAAAGCGATTTCTAGTTCACATTTGGTACTTATTTGATGAAATGAAAGTGATACGAATTTAAGGGGGGACGTTGATGAAAAACGCACACTATTTCAAAAATGCACCAAATCCACAGTTTTGGAGATACGGCAATGAAATTTTGTACCATGCTTTACATGAAAGTGACACATTTACATATAAAATCCTTTGATTATATATAATCAATTTTTTTAATGAAATTTGAAGTTTTATTTTCAAAAAATAATGTATGTTCCTTTTTCTCAGAAAGTATTCAAGAAATTTCTACAAAAGTTTCTCTCTTTCGTCCCTTTATATGTTTTAAGCTTCTCTCATGAGGTTTTTGGAATAGGTCAGATCGGAGAATTTTCATAATTTTTTAATTATAATTCCACAAGTAGAATTTTAAATTTATGCAAAATTCCAAGCACTTTGCCACATATCTCAGCTTGCAATCAGAATTTCAAAATTTGCTCTTGAGACAACGTTTATTAGGTTTACAGAAATATACGTACAAAATTTCATAATTCTAGCATTCATGAAATCTGAGGAAAATGTACATAAACTTCAAAAAAAAACTTTTCTGGAAACGCAACATTTTTCCTTATGTCACTTCTTCAGAAGGTACCACATTTGTACTCTGGGTCGTCATTCCCTTCAAGGCTTCTCTTCTGGTTTTTTGTTGTCTGTCTTCTTTCCTTTACCAGGTCTTCAACAGCCTTTTCAGCTGCAGAGACGCACTGTAAATCTATTTTTCTCAGGACGTCATGAGTAAAATTTCCTATCTTGCAGCCCATTCTTTCTAATACCGTCATCTTCCCGACGTTCCCATCATTAAATACAATAACTGCATCATAAATTGCAATTCTGACAACTGTAGCAGATGCAAATGTGTTTTTAGGGTATTATTTCCTTACGAGTGAGTTTAGAGACTCATTTGGATTCTGGGTTTTGCCATTAACACGCTTTTAGACAAGTGCAGGATCGGCCAAAGATCACCTATAAAACCAAAGAGTGTGTATCACAGCCTTCTAGATGTATCCCGCACACGTTTGGCTGAAAGTAATACACAGAATCGTTGTTCACCCGAGCTGGTATTGAAGTGCTGCTTCAAAACGTGGGCGTGGCAGGGAGGCCGTCTTACACTTTTAATTCATTTTCAGGCACTTCGGATGCGATTTCAACATTGAAACTTTGGAAACTTGTTGTCCATGAGTTGTACTAACAAATAAAAAATAAATCGAAAATTGACACTTTTGGTCAATTTCATCAACGTTCCCTCTTAAATTAAGGCCACAGCTTAAGGTCAGACAGTAAGCAAATATTGAGCAATAGCTACTCAAGCTTCACTCAGCGTCACCTTGCATAGATTGGCAGCAGTGACGAACACAATGGCAAGCGTCACGAAAACTTACGAATTCTTTCGACGACTGCAATCAAGATTAGGGGGAACTGCCACAAACATAGTTACATAAACTGCAAAATCTTTTTATTGCTTCGATTTATTTCGTTTTAGTTTAAATTGGTAAACTAACAAGTGCATCACTAGCAACACTGACCATACGTGGTTGTACGATCGCCCAGCACGGTCAGTTTGAAAAAAAAATCAGTTTTTTTTTAAAAAAAGCACAGCTGAATAAAGGACAACATACACATAGAGATATTTTTCTACGGTCCCCCTAAAAGCCCAGGCGCCCTGACATTCGTCGGGGTTCCCCACTCCCACACCCTCCACACACCCTTTTAGGTGACCCTGCTCCCAGCGTCTTAAGTAGCAAAGCGTGAGTGAATTTCTTTCTTTGCATTTTTGCTCACAGCCCTTCTCAGGGCTTTTTTTTTTTTTTGTTATGCTAACTCTGAAAACAGCCAAGGCAAATATAAGTTTATGTGTGTCTGCAATACCAAGCAGCACTTCGTAGAACATAACTACAGTGACCATAAAATACGAAATTCACAAATAGCGATAAGGAACAGGGCGGCACTGTAATCGCTGAGTGAAATCGGTCGGGAGGTGTGTAGGCTGCAACGACTGGTCGGCTAGTTGGCCGATTAATTGGCGAATCTGGGGTTCTTTACGAGAGGTTTGTTCAGTTTCGTATGGAATAATAATATTTAGTCGATTTTTAAATCTTGTTTTCTTTAAATATAAATATTTTTAAAATTTGCACTATTTTTCGTGGTCCCCACGACAGCTCGACTTTTCTTATATTTGGTTCGTTTCCACTCCGATAAACAGTTTCTGCGTGATAACCGTTTCCGTTTACACCTAATTCATACATACACTTGTGTATTTCCGATACTCGATTTATTTACGATAAATATTTTGTTCTTGGTTCGTATTCTGTGTTATTTGTATGGCAATCGATTCAGTTTTTTCCGACAAATAGTTGAAGTGCTTCTTGTGAAACCCTTTTCGATTTACTACTGAACGAACATATATTCGAAGCTGCGGATCGCAATCTCCTCCTGAGCTATGCAGGTAAAGTGCATTTACCGATATTAGCTACAATTTATCTACGGAAAATATGTTTTTTACTTCGTACTGTGTGTTGTGGTGTCCACTACACCTGTAGACATCTTTTTACGAAATTCGATTTGATTTCTTTTTGATAAATAGTTAAAGTCCTACTTGTCACATCAGTTTCGATTTACTCCTGTCACGTACGTATATTTGTAACGAAGTATAGCTATCTCCTTTTGAGCTGTATAGCTGAAATGTATTTTCTGATACTACCTTTCGATTCTTTACAATAAATATTTTTTTGGTTCATATTGTGTGTCTTGATCTCTACTACAGCTACACAGCTCCTATTACAATACTCGATTCAGTTTCTTTCCGGCAAATAAAGTGCTTCTTGTAGCTAATGTTTCTATTCACTCCCGAAAAGTGCATACATTCGTAACTGCGCACTGCTGTCTCCTCTTGAGCTATGCAATAAGCTATATAGCGAAGGTCCACTCCTGGAAATTGAAATAAGAACACCGTGAATTCATTGTCCCAGGAAGGGGAAATTTTATTGACACATTCCTGGGGTCAGATACATCACATGATCACACTGACAGAACCACAGGCACATAGACACAGACAACAGAGCATACACAATGTCGGCACTAGTACAGTTTAAATCCACCTTTCGCAGCAATGCAGGCTGCTATTCTCCCATGGAGACGATCGTAGAGATGCTGGATGTAGTCCTGTGGAACGGCTTGCCATGCCATTTCCACCTGGCGCCTCAGTTGGACCAGCGTTCGTGCTGGACGTGCAGACCGCGTGAGACGACGCTTCATCCAGTCCCAAACATGCTCAATGGGGGACAGATCCGGAGATCTTGCTGGCCAGGGTAGTTGACTTACACCTTCTAGAGCACGTTGGGTGGCACGGGATACATGCGGACGTGCATTGTCCTGTTGGAACAGCAAGTTCCCTTGCCGGTCTAGGAATGGTAGAACGATGGGTTCGATGACGGTTTGGATGTACCGTGCACTATTCAGTGTCCCCTCGACGATCACCAGTGGTGTACGGCCAGTGTAGGATATCGCTCCCCACACCATGATGCCGGGTGTTGGCCCTGTGTGCCTCGGTCGTATGCAGTCCTGATTGTGGCGCTCACCTGCACAGCGCCAAACACGCATACGACCATCATTGGCACCAAGGCAGAAGCGACTCTCATCGCTGAAGGCGACCCGTCTCCATTCGTCCCTCCATTCACGCCTGTCGCGACACCACTGGAGGCGGGCTGCACGATGTTGGGGCGTGAGCGGAAGACGGCCTAACGGTGTGCGGGACCGTAGCCCAGCTTCATGGAGACGGTTGCGAATGGTCCTCGCCGATACCCCAGGAGCAACAGTGTCCCTAATTTGCTGGGAAGTGGCGGTGCGGTCCCCTACGGCACTGCGTAGGATCCTACGGTCTTGGCGTGCATCCGTGCGTCGCTGCGGTCCGGTCCCAGGTCGACGGGCACGTGCACCTTCCGCCGACCACTGGCGACAACATCGATGTACTGTGGAGACCTCACGCCCCACGTGTTGAGCAATTCGGCGGTACGTCCACCCGGCCTCCCGCATGCCCACTATACGCCCTCGCTCAAAGTCCGTCAACTGCACATACGGTTCACGTCCACGCTGTCGCGGCATGCTACCAGTGTTAAAGACTGCGATGGAGCTCCGTATGCCACGGCAAACTGGCTGACACTGACGGCGGCGGTGCACAAATGCTGCGCAGCTAGCGCCATTCGACGGCCAACACCGCGGTTCCTGGTGTGTCCGCTGTGCCGTGCGTGTGATCATTGCTTGTACAGCCCTCTCGCAGTGTCCGGAGCAAGTATGGAGGGTCTGACACACCGGTGTCAATGTGTTCTTTTTTCCATTTCCAGGAGTGTATATTTTCCGAAACTGTAGTTGAGTCGGTATAAGATCCCGACAGCTAACACAGCTGTTGTCGGCTTTCAGCTGCGTAGCTACAGGCGAAAACATAGTCGTCTCTGTAGGTGGGACAACACTGCAGCGTTTACATAGAGATTTTTACAAACTTTTACTTGATTGGTTGAGGCATAACCATGGAACTGCGGCGCCCAACTCACTGCAACTGTCATTGGTCTACTCACTGCGACTCGACTATAGCTTCGGTTTGTTTTCTTTATTATAAGCAACGAAACCCGGCAAGGCTTCAGAATTGTTAAATATATATGGGAACTACATATACATCCTCAATCCTTGACCCCTTCTCTCTATCCATCTTCTCATCCGCCTCTCTCTCCGTACATATCTCCTCTCTCTGTCCATCTCCATATGAATGTTCAGTAGCTCAGTACATTTTCTCCACCCCCATCTCTCCGTGCATATCTTTCTCCCCCTCCCTCTGTCCATCTCCTCCTCCCCACCCCCATTTTTATGTCCATTTCCGTGTGAATTTCAGTAGCTCAGTACATCTCTTCCTCCACCATCTCTCTGTGCACAACCTCCTCCCCACCTCTCTGTCCATCTTACGTACCACTTTCCGCCAGAATGTTCAGTAGAGTGTCGTTTAAAAATTTGAAGTAAGTCCGTCAATATCTTTTCGAGATTTTTGGTAACGTTTCCCATTTATATACTATATATACATTTATATATGTAATATATTACAAAAAATATATAACCTATGTCAGTCCAAATGTTCATTAGAGTATCGTGTAAAAGCTGGAAGTATATCGGTCAAGAACTTCTCGAGATTTGTAGTAACAATGCTTCCTCCTTCATATATTACAGTTGTATTTATATATTAGATATATTACAAAAATATAGAACCTTTCTGCCTATTCCGTGCGAATGT
The DNA here is from genome assembly GCF_021461395.2 of Schistocerca americana. Lineage (NCBI taxonomy): Eukaryota > Metazoa > Arthropoda > Insecta > Orthoptera > Acrididae > Schistocerca > Schistocerca americana. The sequence continues at coordinate 169,802,722 of NC_060123.1, read as the reverse complement.
TAGAGTATCGTGTAAAAAATATGAAATAAATCGGTCAATCGGTCAAGAGATTTTCGAGATTTGTGGCAACTACACTTCCCCGCTACGTATTACAAAAATATGTAGCCTGTGTCCGTCCCAACGTTCATTATAGTGTCCTGTAAAAGTTTGGTGTCCTGTAATTTTAAGTAAGTCGTTCAAGAACTTATTGAGATTTTCGGTAACAACGTTTCCTCTTTGTGTATAACTGTCAAATGTCAAACTGATTTTTTCTGTTATGAAAACATGTGATAACAGGACTGTATAACTGAACTCAATTTTTCAATTTTTATTTTTCATACCAAAAATACCATTATCATCTGCAGATAGGAACAGAACAAAAAGGACCTAGCAAATCGGTCGAGTCGTTCTCCAGTGAAGATCCTCCACAACTGGTTTTAATTTCTGAATTTTTCGGTGGATTTTTCAAAAATTTTCCTTCATATAAATCTTGTCCTGACAATAACGAAGATAACGACAAAACAGTCAACCAAATCGGTGAAGCCATTCTCAGCTGATGATCTCGTGTGGGAATTTATTTTTATTTCATATAAGAGATCATTAGCTGAGAATGAATAGTTGCTTGGTTTCTACAGAATGTCGTGGTGCCCATTCCAGCAGGACAGCTTGTTTCTGCGGTAGTCTATTTAGTCTGTTTTGTTGTTGTAGTCTTCACTTCGAAGACTAGCTTGATGCAGCTCTCCTTGCTACTCTGCACTGTGCAAGCCTTTTTATCCCCGAATAACTACTCTGCGACCTACATCATTCTGAATCTGTTCGATGTATTCATCTCTTGGTCTCCTTCTACGATTCCCCCCCCCCCCCCCCATACTTCCCTCCAAAAGAATGTGCCCTGTCGACCGAGCCGTTCTTTTAGTCAAGTTGAGCCACAAATTTCTTGTCTCCCCGATTCTATTCAGTATTTCCACATTAGCTACGCGATCTACCCATTTAATCTTCAGCATTCTTATGTAGTACCACATTTCGAAAGCCTCTGTTCTCTTTATGTCTAAATAGTTAGGCCTACATGTTTCGCCGGTCGGTGTGGCCGTGCGGTTAAAGGCGCTTCAGTCTGGAACCGCGTGACCGCTACGGTCGCAGGTTCGAATCCTGCTTCGGGCATGGATGTGTGTGATGTCCTTAGGTTAGTTAGGTTTAAGTAGTTCTAAGTTCTAGGGGACTGATGACCACAGAAGTTAAGTCCCATAGTGCTCAGAGCCATTTGAACCATTTTGCCTACATGTTTCACTTTCATAAATGGCTGCACTCCAGACAAATACTTTCAGAAAAGACCTGCTGACACTTAAATCTATATTCGATGTTAACAAATTCCTCTGCTTCAGAAACGTTTACCTTGCCATTGTCAGTCTACATTTTATATCTTCTCTACTTCGGCCATCATCAGTTTAGTCCTGACAAATAGGTACTCTACTTTTTGTCAAACTCTCTTCGATTTGCAACTGAAAAGTACACAATTATTTTTGAAACAGCGTATCGCAACCTCCTCTTGAGTTATGTACTTAAAGTGTACTTTCCGACATTAGCTATCTTATTTTTATTTACGACAAATGTTTTTTAGTTTATATTACCCTTCCGTTCGTTGAAACTACTAAATTCCTGGGGCTCATGCTCGATAGAAAACTGTCTTGGTCCTCCCACGTGTCTTACCTGGCAGCCCTCTGTACGCGGTCCCTCAATGTCCTGCGTGTCCTCGATGGTACTTCCTGTCGTGTCGATCGAATCACCCTCCTCCATTTGTACCGGTCCCTTGTCCGTTCGAAACTCGATTAAGGGTGTTTTGCTTATGCATCTGTACACCCACCCCTCTTACGCCGTCTTACACTATCCACCATCGTGGCATCCGCTTGGCCACAGTCGCCTTTTACACCAGTCCGGTTGAGAGTCTGTATGCTGAAGCTGCTGAACTACCACTGTCCTACCACCGCGACTTCCTCTTCAGCAGTTATGCATGCCGTTTGTCTGCCACGCGTGGCCTTCCCTCCTATGCCTCCTTCTTTGGTGATTCCTTCGACTGCCAGTATGGGGGTCGTTCCTTTTCCTGTTACGTCATGGAATCCGCTTTCGCCACTTGCTACGATGGCTTAACTTCACACTACCTGCAACTTCCCCAGTGGGTTTGAACCCTCTACCACCTTGACTTCGTGAAACGATCCATGTTAACATTGGCCTTCATTCGGTTCCTCAGGACACTACTCCAGCCTCGGTCTATTGCCTCCAGTTTCACGACCTTCGCATGGAACTTGGCGATACTACCTTTGTTTATACTGATGGCTCTCGGACTGACCGGGGGTCGGGTGTGCCTTCATCATTGGCACCTGTGTCTTTCGATATCGGCTTCTGGTACACTCCTCAGTATTTGCAGCCGAGCTCTTCGCTTTGTATCAGGCCACGGAGCACATCCGGCGACACAGCATTTGTGTCTTCTGCTCAGAGTCACTCAGTGCCCTCCAAAGTCTATGTGCGCTGTACACTACTCATCCCTCAGAGTAGCGGGTCCAGGAAAACTGTCACTCGCTCACTCTTTGTGGAGCCAGTGTCATGTTTCTGTGGGTCCCTGGTCATGTCGGTCGGTCAGGAAACGAGGCTGCTGACGCTGCTGCCAAGGCTGCAGTCCTCGTATCTCGGCCCGTGAGTTACTCGGCATTCCCTCAAAAATGGTTCAAATGGCTCAAAGCACTATGTGACTTAACATCTGAGGTCATCAGCCCCCTAAGACTTTGAACTACTTAAACCTAAATAACCTAAGAACATCACACACATCCATGCCCGAGGCGCCGGCCGGAGTGGCCGTGTGGTTCTAGGCGCTTCAGTTTGGAACCGCGTGACCGCTACGGTCGCAGGTTCGAATCCTGCCTCTGGCATGGACGTGTGCGATGTCCTTAGGTTAGTTAGGTTTAAGTAGTTCTAAGTTCTAGGGGACTGATGGCCTCAGATGTTAAGTCCCATAGTCCTCAGAGCCATTTGAACCATTTTATTTGAACCATGCCCGAGGCAAGATTCGAACCTGCGACCGTAGCAGCAGCGCAGTTCTGGACTGCAGCACTTAGAACCTCTCGGCTACAGTGGCCGGCCTCTATTCCTTTCGATAATCTCTGCGTTGCCGTCTGCCAGGAGGTTGTGTCCCTTTAACTTCGCCAATGGTCCTCCCTTGACGGGAGTAAGCTTCGGCTTATTAAGCCTCTCCCGGCGCCTTGGACGACTTCCTGTAGGCCCTCTCTCCGGGAGGAGATTATTTTAACTCGGCTGCGTATTGGGCACTGCTTTTCTAGCCATCAACATTTGCTAAGTGGCGCTACCCCACCTCTTTTTACACATTGCGCCCAAATTTTAACTGTCCGCCACTTCCTGCTGGAATGCCCTTTTTTTGATAATTTACGTTCCAGCTTGGGTTTGCCATCTGAGTTATCAGCCGTTTTAGCGAATGACGCTCGGGCTGACGACTTTATCCGCAGAAGCAATAGTGAGAAGGCGATTTAATTTTTAGTTTCGCACCTCCATTTCTGTATGTTTTTCTTAGCCCGTTTTCCAAGTGCCTGTTTTTAGCTGTCTCCTATTCTGTCCATTGGGCTGACGTATAGGCTAGTCGTTTAACTCCTCTGTGTGTTCATGTTCCATAGTTTTGACTTGGGCGCGTATGGCCGCAGTTGTTTTTGAGCACGAAAGCAAAACAAAACAAAACTACAACTGTTTTTACGATACTTGATGGTTTCTTCACGAATAGCTTAAGTGCTTCTTCTTAAACGGTTTTCGATTTTCTTCTGAAAAGTACATGTATTCGAAATTGCCTATGACAGTCTTCCCTTGACCTATAAAAGTATATTTTTTGGTACTAGCTATCATTTAATTACAAGACATGGTTCTTTTTAGTTCTTCCTGTGTGTAGTGATGTCCCGCTGTAAAGTTTATTTTTATTATAATCGATTCGTTTTCGTTCCAAGAAACGTTTTTATTATTTATACGTTCTTTATCGTAATAGCTGTAAATCTAAGTACAATATTTGTTTCGGGATGTAGTACACTCTAATAATCAAAACCATCTGTCTTGCTTACGTTTTAAAAATCGTCGTTGGTATGACGCCGTGGTCACATGTAACAAACTAAAATAACCACTGCAAAATTACTGTAATAGAAAATTATCCTAAACGAAACAACCAGAGAAACACGATGAAATGGTCGGGTCCTAAGACACAAAAAAACGCAAAATTAGTGCGAACTAACTTTAACGGTATCGAAAATATCACATGGCCTGTGTGGCTCAAAAGACCAATACCATCACAGAAAGCCAAAAGCTGATGGAAGTGCAAACAAGCTAGAAAACCATACCAAGATAGAGAAAAGTCGCGAAAACTAACGAAACTAACATCACATGGCCTATCTCAAATTAGAAGACCAATGCCAACACAAATTGTTAAAAACTGATAGACGTACAAAAGAGCCAGAAAGCCATACCAAGACACATAGGGAAAAGTCGCGAGAACTAAACGCGATTTCGAAAACAACACTTGACTTATACAGCTCAGCTTAAATCGCCGATATCAATACAAAAAGCCGATAGTAGTAAAAAAGTCAATACACATATCCGAAAATAGGAAGAAGTAACGAAACACGGTGTCGAAAACACCACTCGAGCTATAGAGCTCAGCTTAAAATGCCGGCACCAATATAAGAAAATCTAAAACCAACAACAGTACAAAACGCCAATAGGCGATACGAATACACGAAGGCAACAATTGTGGCAATCAAAGAAGCGCTGTGTCGATATAAAACAAAGGATTAATAAGTTGACATCACTCTAATACATGAACTGGCCTCGATCTCTCTAAGAAAGTTGCACAACAGGAAAATGTACTCATAAATAATTCAAAGTTCATGTAAATTTTAATCATTGTTTTCACTCGCTACTTGCGCAACCAGAGACGATGTTTAATCTCTACCTGATGAATGACGTCGCCCACCACACACCACATTCCCACCACAGCCGTAGCAAGCAACGGTCCAAAGCCGACGGACGGTATCGAAGGTTCCTGTTGAGATCTTTAAGGTAGCAAGGCGAAGAGATATTTGTCCCAAAAGCAAATTTTTCTTTATTGCCTCTTTTGTATGATCGTAGTGCCATCTCGCACATGGGTCGCAAGTGTTGTTGAAACTGTTGCTGAAACTAAGAACCGATGTACCTGCCTAACATGACAGTGCCAGTCTTCGTGAGACAAAATGCTTATATGGTTATTAACATGTGACTGACATCTAAGCAGATTCCAAATTTAGAAACTATGGGGGTCGAGTTTAGCCTTGATCAGCGCTCTCCTGTGTCACGTATTCTCCGACAGCCAATAGAAAGTTCTGTAGTGTAGAGTGCTCTGTTGTGAAAGTCTTAGTCAACGTGGGCATTAAACGTGATCATAGTGAATTATGTAATGATTTTTTTTTCGATTTGTTGCGAGTTGACATCGCTGATGGTAATGGTAATCGACAAATTATTTGTAAGCAAACAGGGAAGGTAATTTGCAAGTTATACGCTTTCTTTAAGTGCAAAGCACGAATATGCGCGTACCGCAACTGTTGCTTGGAAACGGCAACAATGCCATCTTCATTCGTGCCTCGACCTACGCGAACCGCGCTATCATTCTTGAATTGGGCTAGACTTTTCGTGAAGGGCGTAACAAAAAACTCAATAGTAAAAGCTGACACCGGAAGTGGTGGTGTCGTTCTTGCCTTTACGTAATTAGTTAGTTTGCGTATTTGTTTAATTGTAAAAATCACCGATTTTCTACAAATGAAGCCTGTCTGGACGGAAGAATCTTTACAGAGCTTTCGCTGAAATCATAACCATAATAACTACAATGAAAAGTGGTAGGCGCACGTAATGGTTCATAAACGATTTAAGATTAAACGAGTAATTATACCAGTTTATTGCAGCATTGAGGCTATAATTCACCTAAAGGCCATTGCAAACGAACGGCAGGCTGGTTTCGGGACAGTGGGCCTATTTAATCTAAGTCTGCCAATCAACGATTATATTTAAACAGACGAGGCGATGTACGAGTGTGTCCAGCTTCATTCAAGGGCTCTATAAAAGAGAACTGCAAGTGTATGGGGTTTGTTCACCTTAACAGTGACACTTTTTGTTGCAAAAATGTTGAGGAACAGCACCAGATCTGTCAGGCACAGCTGATGGCATGGCGCTGTTTCTTCTGCATTATCGTATAAACATCGCGTAACAGGGCTCGAACTAGTTCATAGCGTCAAATTTAGCAGATAGGCCCTACATTTAGTTGCTGTATTAATCAAAAGCTTCACGGTGAAGCTGTATTGTCAAGAGCGTATCCAGAGTCTGAGGTGCGGTGCAAGGAGGGCGGGGGTGGCAGGACTGAGGAAATCCTGGTAGTTTTGAGATTTCATGACAAATGTCTTTCGGTACGTTTGTTACTCATCAGTACAGTACACATTACATGTTGTAGTTTTCTTAAAAGTGATGCTGAAATGATTTCAGCGAAGGCGTCACAATTTTCCTGTCATACAGACAGTTTCATGTGCAAAGTTTATCATCAGTTGCTTTTCTCAGATTGCGGCGAGCATTTTCATTGTGGACGTGGCGCTGGTGACTATATGGCAGCCGGGTATGAAGTTCATAGCTGCGATACCACCATTCATCGGTTCAGTGGTAAGTTTATAAGTTTATTTTTACTTAAATTTTGCATTGAAGTGAACCGAACGTGTGCTAACCGATTAACCCTGTTCATGGTTCATAGTTCACCATATTTGTTGGAGGTTGCCTATCTAGCGGCTTGTAAGGACAACAAAAATTTGACTTTCAATATTTCGTATAATTTTTGACCGAATTTAAAAATATAAAATGCTATAATAATCTAATCATTAAGAGGCGTAATATTATCTCAAAGGTTTAACACAGTAAGCCAGGTATTACAGTTACTTTGATGCAGCATACATCGCTAAGCGCAAATTGCCCAGACCTCCAACAAATTTTGAACGTAATTTAAAAGCTTCATGAAACTTTTTCTCCCTGACACACCCCTGAAATCATCAAAGGAAAAAAAAATTATCACTTCATTTTCGCAGTTATTGCAGTGAAACTTCAGCATAAGGCAAGACGTTTTAATTTATTAGTTATTCGCAACATGCTTTTCAGTCAGTATCCACATATACCACTGAATGTGCCAGGAAAATTATATCTTAGTACGACCCACAGTTTAGGAGATACTAAGTCATAGCCATTCAGATGTGTGTAAAACTAGCTTTTGCTTAAAATGGAACGCTAATTATGCAGAAGATATTCATCCACTGTTTGATAATGAGAGCGTTAAGCGACTTCCAATAAACTTTAAACGTAATCACAAACCTTGTCTCTAACATTTCCTCGCTTACATACTCAACTCAGATACTTAATACATTAACTCACTTGTAAGGTAATTAGAAGTTTGAATCTGTTTTGTACAGAGATAGTCAATTCTTTAAAGAACTGGGGGTTTACTAGTTTTGCTCTGAGGACAAATGGATCGATAGTACAGCGAGTGTCCTAAGTATCGTCTACTCTGAGTCTCAGATTGCCCAAATAACGTCATTACCGATTTCGACTTGTTATCAAGTAAACATTAATTGAATTGTCTACAAGGAATGAAAAAGGACGAGAGGAAACTGAAGTACAGATATGACTTCTGTATAGAACTGTATAGTTACGTGAATACATTGCATAGTAATCCGTCAACTGAAATGGCCTTGAGAGGTGCTTGAAATGTGATAGGTTCTGCTATCTTACTTGTTAGAACTAAGGCATAGTTGACTATGTTATACTACAAAGCTGATAACTACTGAATCACGAATACAAGATACAAAAAATTCACACTATAAAGTGGAAACTAATAACAAATTACTTAACTACTCGTACAGATAAGCTGGACGTACACTAAATGCAGGACAGAAGCCCGCCTGCAGACGCGATCAGCGAGTAGCAAATGTTAGCGTTGTACGAATGCGTGATGTCTGTTCTTTCGGGCTCGTCGCCTCTGTTTCCGCATAAAGTCCCGTTGCAACTGATACCATTAGTTCCTTCCCTTTCCTTTCCTTTCTCCCCCTCCACCTCCAATTTATATAATATATGTCACAGCCGCAGATTTCGCTTGGTGTTTGTTCTTTTGGTCATACCTAAAAGAGCAGCCGTTACACATTCATATAATCATTTCCTGCAATGGGCAATGAATCCATAACCTTCAGCGCAGATGCACATTTATGTTCGACCTCCAGTGAGAATCTAAAATTAGCGAGCGTGGATTACATGAAGTAGAACTGTGGATAGGTGGCGCTTGTTGGGAATGTGAGTCGGCCAAGGAGCGTGATGAGATGGTCCCCGCATTTGCGATAAACATTGTGTTTGGATTCAATCGGCTTTCAGCCGTGACATAATACAGAGTGGCTCGGTGCACCGGTCAGCGTTCCGCTGGTGTGCTTGTTTACCCGCTGTGTCGTTGTATTGACTTACAGTACCGACCTCCTTGGCGTTGTCGTATCGACTAGCTACAGTCAAACTAATGTTCAACTCATCATACACTAGACGAAGGCCGATGAAACAGAAGGTTTCTTCGAGACGTGATGCACATAGAACCACAAGAACTGATAGGCATCCATTTGTCTATTGTGTTCAGAACAGTATGCCTCTGACTCATTGATGAAGTGTCCCTTGACAGAATCATTCAATGGTCGACCTACAGCTTTCACTTCTGCCACTCTGACAGTAATGTGAGCATGGTAGCAGTCGACCATGCTGGTCTGGGGGAGCGTGCTGTATGTTGCTCTGAACTCTCATTCGAAGTTCCCACCACCCTCATCGCTGACAAGCTGCAGCCATATGACACAGTTTTGAGCCACATGAAAGAGTGATGGAATATCTTTGAAACATACCCTCTACTTAATGGTGTATGCTAAATATGCGTAAAACTTAAGAAGCATGTTCCATCACATATGTTCATTGGTAGCTGCTGCACAATTGTTATATATGATGGACAACCGAGGACCTGCTCGGGCTGCAGCCAGCAGGGAAATGTCCTATCTGAGTGTCTGGATCAACATCTCATCCAGGTGCCCTATGCAGAGCTTCCCCTATGATCCACAATGATCTCCCTTGTGCTAATGTATGTGGAGGCGACACGACATATGATGGATAATCAAAACCTGATATCACCTTGAGCCACAACAAGTTCCGCTGGAGACCCAGCATTGTTGACAATGCTGACACTCCCCTGCCTCATGGTGCAGAAGTTCTGGCAGCTTCTGCACATTGTGGCACTGGGGGCACCCAGCTGCCATCACTGTTAGGATTGGAAGTAGGGGTCTCTGATTATTGCGCCAGACCCCACCCTCTGGCAGATGATGAGTTACAGACCTGCAAGCAAAAGTATCCCAAGTGGCACAAGAAGAGACGACTATCAGCTGAAGAAGATCGATGGGATGGGGATGTGACATTGGAGGAAGACACTGATACCATTGCAGCATCTTCAGTTGTAAAGACTTCCAACAGCCTCATTCAATAATATGCACCAGACAGTGTGAAACATTCGCCGCCTCCTGGCAGCCCTGAACACGAAGTGAATCAGGTCGAACCCCAGAACGTGAAAGCCACCAGCCGCCACTAATCTCTCAGTCCTCTCTTGGAGATTGGGCAGAAGATACAGAGGTGGTTGATGTGTAGCAGAGACCAATAGCTCCCTCTGATGCTCCTGGCTAGAGTTGAACCTACAAGGCCCTGTCCATCAGGAGACCATAATGGCACAATAATAATTGCTATGCAGCCAGGCATATACATATTGTCCAACCCCACCATGGGTTTGCAGCCATGCATTGCCCCTGCCAGTTGATACAGCTCAGTTCTACCATGTGAGAATGGTCGATGTCAATGGTATTCACTCTGAAAATTCCTGACAGATTAAAACTGTGTGCCAGACCGAGACTCGAACTTGGGACCTTTGCCTTTTGCGAGCAAATGCTTTACCACTTGCCCGTGAAACTCAAAGGTCCTGAGTTCGAGTCTCAGTCTGGCACACAGTTTTAATCTGCCAGGAAGTCTTATATCAGCGCACACTCTGCTGCAGAGTGAAAATCTCATTCTGTCATTCACTCTGCTGTCAAGATCCAGCTGTTACACTACTTGGTAAGAGCGGCAGACTTGTAAATTTCCTTCCCAGGAGGTTCTTACAGAGCTATGGTTAGACCTTTATGGCTGCACCACCTACAGAATGCCATCTGGCAACAGTGCAGGCAGAACAGCGATCATTCTCTGCAATGGCATAAAAGTGATGGACATTATGTACTGGTCGTATTCATGAGGCACATCATTCACAGTTGGCGCATCTGCCTCAATAGTGTATATGTGCCCTCTGGTACTTCATGCTGCAGTGACAGTCACATCTTCTATTTGGCGGAGGTGGCCCCACTTTTGCAGGACAACACGGACCATTACATAGTGGGCAGTGATTTTGTCAGGGTCCTGCAGCCCAAACACCAAATACCACATCACATCCCATGCCTGGCACTGCACACACTGCTACATGACCTGGCGTTCCACAACACAAAGCTCTTACACTGTGGAAACCAGTGCAGATATAGGCGTTTTATCAGCCATTCTGCCAGTCCACTGGATCGAATATAGGTCTTGTGTGGCCTCTGCACGGCACAGTGTTGCAGAAATCTGGCCAGCGGTCTTAACAGATCATCTCGTGTGTATCTGCACTGTCACCATACCTATCAACTCACCTGGCACAGCAGAGGCTCTTGGGTGCTAACATCACCCTCCTTTGTGAGAAAGCATTTTGGCGAGTGGCTGATGACAAATGTCGCCATTGTCTCAGGCACATGCCAAAGTATGTTTCCACATTACAGTGGCGGCTAGGATGTGTAAACCTGCAAGCTAAAAGATCTTGATGGCATAAGGATATGACTGACAGAGCTGACAAAGAGAGACATCGGAGTTTTACTATTCAGCGTTATATAAGCTTGTGATGCAACAGCCATCATCTGAACGTCAGCTGGTCATGTTTCGCATCAAAGCCCTTCTATTCTGCATCATGGTGGAGCAGTTATAAGGTGCCCGTTTCTGTGTGAGAGTGCAAGACGACATTCCCACCGAAATTGTGTCAATCTATCACCTTGTATGTGAGAGGAGCCACTGCAAAAGTCAGCTCATCTCAGTAATTAACATGGAGGAAAGCAGGCATGCAGTGACACAAATGGATATGGTGCACACATTAGTCTGATACTATGGGACTTCTTATATGGAAGATCTGCAGAAAGTTCATAATAACGAAAAGGTGCTGCACGATTTCCCCACTCCCTAGAGATATGGCATTCTTTGATACCATTCTGTTGCCCATCACATCTGACGAGTTGACATTGGCTTTGATGCGGGGAGGACCTAACAAATAGCCATGGCTGGACAGTTTACCTCAGGAATTCTGCTGCACTTTTGATTACCCTATGGGTGACAAATAGCTCCAGATATTGGAAGAACTGATCCGCCCTGATTTCATTGTCCCCACAGAATTCACAGGAAGCATCCTGATCCCAGTACTGGAACTGAGTAGTGGTAAGATTTTCGCCCACTTAAACTCCTCGACACTGACTAGATGATCTTCACTTGCATCCTCAGTGCTCATCTCCACACTGTTATCAGGAAAGCGATCCACACTGCTCAGACATGCTTGGGTGGTGTCAACAACATTTATACAGCGCTAGGAGCATCCATGATGTAATAGCATTGATGGCAGCCTGTAAAATATGGACACCCTTGGCGCCATTGATTTCGACCACGCATTCGACTAAATCGGCTCGCTGCTCTTTGGTGGGTTCGTGCTTGGCTACCACAGGGTCCAAGCCTTTGCAGCATCTTTTTCCCTTCCATGCTGCATGTCTGTCCTCTTGCTACTCTTTTTCCTTTCCTTTTCGGAACATGTCTGGCGCCTTTTTCGGAATGTGTTCCGCATTTTCGGTGGCTGAAATCAGAACAGTCCCAGCACTGTTTTTCGTTGCTTTTTTCTTTCACCTTCTCCTCGCCTTCTTCCACTTCGGCGTTTGACGTTCCTCATTTTCTTCTTTCTCCCTGTGTATTCCTGAAGGCCAGCCCATGTGTCTGTCGTGTAACAGGTGACTGGGTAATGCATAATTCCCAGCCCCAGGTCGATAGGTAGGGTTTGCATATACCCCAATATACACCCCCCCCCCCCCCCCCTGTATAGGCCAGGCCCAGAGAGGGGTGATTGCCTGAGCTGATACCTTCCTAAATTGCCGATTGGTCCCTTTGTCAAGTGTTCAGGTGTGACTTGAGGTGTGAACAATCGCCTAAGGGGGCTGAGCCCCCCTCTGAGGGTGGGCCACCAGTTGGAAGAAGTGTGCCGTCATAGGCGCTGGCAACCATGGGGTATTTCCTCACAATAAGCCAATCATTATCTTCAGTCTGGGTCTACCAAATGTAAACGGAATGAAGCTCACAATTCAAAGACTCTCCTAGCTGCACCACAGTTCCTCATGGTTTCACGCACTGAAGACGGTCAGTCCTTTGCAGTGGTAAATCCGATTCTTATTCAGAAAGGTGTTGATGCAGTTACTGCTCCTGTAAAGTCCTGCTCTCTTTTACACAATGACACATTGCTTTTGGAGACTACTTCTGATCCGCAAGCACAACAACTGCTTGCCACTTCACTTCTCCATGGCTATCCTGGTTGTGTCTAGCCCATAGAATGCAGAATTCTTCCCATGGTGTTATTTACACTAGGCTACTCGATGTTCTGACCAAGGCAGAAATCCTAATGTACCTCTCTGATCAGGGTGTCATTGCAGTTCATCAGATGATGAAAAAGGTAGATGCATCCTTAGTGCACACACCCACTCTTTTTCTCACTTTTGATAGAATGGTGCTTTCATCCAAGATCAAAGCAGGTTATGAAGTTATCACGGCCAACTGTACATTCCGAACCTGATGCACTGCTACCAGTATCATCATTTCAACCACACTCGAGTGTCCTGTTGACACAAAGGCAAACGGTCTTCTTCACCGACTCGGAGGCCCTCTTCAACGATGCCACCATCTGATATCCTCACCCAGCCGACCTCCACGTCGCTGGTGCACACCACCAACCATTTTTCTGCCCTTCCTGTAGCTTATTGGGCAGCTACCTCACCATTTTCTGCTGCTCGGTGAATTGAATGTGGACCATCCCCTTTGGGGTTTTCCCACAACCTGTCTGCAACGAGCTCTTTTGGCTGACCTTCTCAATCAACTTAACCTCATCTGCCTTAACATATGAGCACCCACGTTCCTTTCATTCTCCACGCACAGCTATTCCCATTTGGACCTAACCTTCTGCACTGCCCAGATTGCCTGTCGTGTTGAGTAGTCTGTTCTCTCTGACACAGACTCGAGCGGCCATTTCCTGTGTGCTCTCAGTTTGGTGACTCCTACCCCTTCTACATACACACCCAAATGGCAGCTTACAAAGGCCGACTGAAGGCTTTACTCCTCCCTGGCGACCTGTGACGAACAACATTTCCCCAGTTGTGATGACCAGCTAGAATATCTTCCAAACGTTATCCTTAACTACAGAATGTTCCATTCTTCGCACTTCCTCTTTACCACTCCATGTCCCGGACCCTTGGTGGTCTGAGGCATGCCGCGACACAGTTCAGGCGCGGAGACGTTCTCTCCGCATTTTTAACCGTCATCCTATGATGGCAAACTGCATTCATTATAGCAGGCTCGTGCACAGTGTCGTTGCGTTCTTCAGGATAGCCAAAAAGCTAGCTGGATTTTATTCACTAGTTCTTTTAACAGTTTCACTCCCTCTATCTCTCATGTGTGCCAACGTCCGACGGGACTAAGGTCCATTCCCCAATTTCTAGCCTGACTGTAGCAGATGATGCCGTAGTAGACCCTACTGGTATCTCCAACATCTTGGACCACCATTTTGCAGAAATTTCGAGCTCCCCTCACTATCACCCTGCCTTCCTCCATCGAAAACGAGTGGAGGAGGCTCAGGCAATACCCTTTTCTTCTCAGAATCGTGAGTGCTACAATGCCACCTTTACTATGAGGGAGCCGGCGGTTGTGGCCGAGCGGTTCTAGGAGCTTCAGTCCGGAACCGTGCTGCAGATACGGGCGCAGGTTCGAATTCTGCCTTGGGCATGGCTGTGTGTGATGTCCTTAGGTTATTTAGGTTTAAGTAGTTCTAAATCTAGGGGACTGATTACCTCAGATGTTCAGTCCCATAGTGCTTAGAGTCATTTGAACAATTTTTTTACTATGAGGGAGCTAGATGAAGTTTTCACTTTATTCCGATACTCTGCCCCTGGGCCCGACGATGTTCACATTCAGATGTTGCAGCATGTTTCTCTTGTGGGTAAGCACTTTATGCTTCGTATGTACAACCGCACCTGGGCAGAGGGCACGTTTCCCAGATGTTGGCGTGAAGTCTCTATCATATCCATATCTAAGCCCGGTAAGGCCAAACACCTTTCTTCTAGCTCCCACCCCATTTCTCTCAACAGTTGTGTTTGTGAGGTGATGGAAGGCATGAATCATGCCCAGCTGGTATGGTGGCTGGAGTCTCGTAATTTACTGACGAATGCACAGTCTGTATTTCTAGCATGGCGTTCGGCAGTTGACCATCCTCGTTACTTTGTCCACTCATGCCATGAACGGCTCTCTGTGGAAGTCCCAGACTGTGGTCGTGTTTTACGATTTGGAGAAGGCCTACGACATCTGCTGGAGAACTGGTATCGTCCGTAATCCTTACACGTGGGGCTTCCGTGACTGCATGCCCCAATTCCTTCAGGAATATTTAAAAGACCGAGTTTTCAATGTACATGTGGGTTCTGCTTTGTTGGACGCCTTTATCAAGGAAAACCGTGTGGCTCAGGGTTCCGTCTGACCGTCATCCTGTTTGCTATCGCCATTAACCCTATAGTGGCCTGTCTCCCACTGAACACCTCTGGCTCCCTTTATGTTGACGATTTTACAACTATAGTACTCCTCCATGGACATGGACTTGTCTCCTTGAACAGCGTCTTCAGCAATGTCTCAATCGTCTTTACTCACAGAGCATCAACAATGGCTTTCGTTTTTCCATTGACAAACCCGTTTGTATGAATTTTTGGCGGTGCAGTTGATTTCTTCCATTGTCTTTACATCTCGGGCCTGTTGCTCTTCCATCCATTGAAACTACGAAATTCCTGTTGTTCATGTTCGATAGGAAACTTTTTTGGTCCTCCCGCATATCTTACCTGGCAGCCCGCTGTGTGCAGTATCTCATTGTCCTAGATGTGATCAGTAGTACTAACTGGAGAGCAGATCGAACCACCCTCCTCCGTTTGTGCTGGTCCCTTGTCCCTATGGGCGTTTCGTTTATGCATCTGCACGTCTGTCCCTTTTATGTTATCTCAATAATATCTATCAATGTGGTATCCACTTGGCCACTGGCGCTTTTTACACTAGACCAGTTGAGAGTCTGTATGCAGAAGATGCTGTCCTACTGCCGTGAGTTTCTCCTCAGCAGATATGTATGCCGTTTGTCCACCATGCATGGCCATCATCCTATGCCTCCTTCTTTGATGACTCCTTTGATTGCCAGTACAGGTCGCATCCCTCTCCTCTGTTGCCTCCTGGAGTTAACTTTTGGCTCTTTCTGTGGCAGCTTAACTTCACGCTACCTGCCACTTTCCCAATGGGTGTGAACCCTTCACCACTTTGGCTTCGTGCGGCCGCCCATGTTTACCTTGGACTTCATTCGCTCCTAAGTACAATACTCCAGTGTTGCTTTATCGCTGCAAGTTTCATGACATTTGCATGGAACTTTGCGATAGTACCTTTGTGTACACTGATGGCTCTTGGACTGGCCATGGTGTTGGGTGTGACTTCGTCATTGTCATCGGCGTTTTTCAGTATCGGCTCCCGGAATACTGCTCAGTATCTAATGAAGAGCTGTTTGCGTTGTATCAGGCCACACAGTACATTCGGCGACACAGGCTTTTCAATTCCATCACCTACTCCGACTTTCTCAATGCCCTTCAAAGGCTCTGTGTGCAGTACACCATCCATCACTTAGTGCCACGGGTCCAGGAAAAGCTGTCACTTGCTCACTCTTGATGAAGCCACTGTGGTGTTTCAAAATGGTTCAAATGGCTCTGAGCACTATGGGACTTAACATCTGTGGTCATCAGCCCCCTAGAACTTAGAACTACTTAAACCTAACTAACCTAAGGACAACACACACATCCATGCCCGAGGCAGGATTCGAACCTGCGACCGCAGCAGTCGCGCGGTTCCAGACTGTAGCGCCTAGAACCGCTCGGCCACCCCGGCCGGCACTCTGATGTTTATGTGGGTTCCTGATCACATCAGCCTGACAGGAAACAAGGCTGCTGACGCTGCTGCAGAGGCTGCAGTCCTCGTACATCAGCCCACTAGTTCTTATATTCCCTCTGATGATCTCTGTGTTGCCTTCTATAAGTAGATGATGTCAATTTGGGATCACTACTGGTCCTCCCTTCATGGGAACAAGCTGCGGGCAATTAAGGCTCTCCCAGCAGCTTGGACGACCTCCTCTCAGCCCTCTCGCCTTGAGATCATTTTAGCTAGGTTGCGTATTGGGCACTGTCTTTTTAGCCGTCACCATTTGTTAAATGGTGCTCCCCCACGACTTTGTGCTCATTACGCTCAATCTTTGGCGGTCCGCTATTTCCTGATGGAATGCCCATTTTTTAACCACTTACGTTTTCTTTTGTGTTTGATGTCTGAGTTATAGGCTGTTTTAGCGAACGACGCACGGGCCATCTACTGCGTTTTACTTTTTACCCGTTGTAGCAATAGGGCAAAGGACATTTCATTTTTAGTTCCCTATGACGTATTTTATAGACCATTTTCCACATCCCTGTTGTAAGCTGTCTTCTCTTTCATCGACTGGGATTAACATATAGTCGGTTTTAACTCCTTTCTTTGTCTTCATGTCCTACAGTTCTGAAATAGGTGCGTACGACCCTAGTTGTTTTTGCGCTCTGAAACAAAACAAAAAAATCAACAGTATAGTATAGTGGCGTTACGAGTGCAATTTTGATACCAAATTGATATGAAAATTAATTAAATTGATCAATTAATCACCCCGCCCCCACCCAGCCCCTCCCACCTCCGGCCACGACCACGCCCACCCCCGCCCTCAGACGACGTCAAGTGTTTTTCTCAGCCTGCACGTGTGCCTCAGCCCATCCCCCTCCACTCCCCCACTCCTTCCCATCCTCCAATCTACCCTACTGGGGGAAATTTCGAAATTTGTCGGGAAATTCGAAATTTGGCAGGAATTTCGAATTTTGGAGGGAGTTTCGAATTTTCGTGGGAATTTCTTTGTCCCATGGCTGTGCTGACATCCCACCCTACCCTCCACCCGGGAATTGGCGGGAAATTAAAATTGGCGGTACCATTTCCGGGACTCGCACTCTGTCCTCCTGCGCAGAAAGCCCAATTGCATCCCCTAACACATGGAAAATGTCCAGATGCGGGAGAGTAAGGTTAGGTTAGTGTACGTTATTTATTTTGGCTGGGAAACTGGTGGAAAGATCGATCCCAATTACGTAATTAATCACAAAGATTGTGCCAATTACACAACCATATGCATAGTGCTACACAAGGACGGCATAAAAGCGCAGTATAACTCACAAATTGGCATCATACAACTGGTGTTATCCTGCAGGGGAAAAAATTCGCAATACCATTCGAAACTAGCGACAGACACAACCTTACGCATAGTGCTACACAAGGACGGCATAAAAGTGCAGTATAACTCAAAAATTGGTGACGTTATACAACTGGTGTTATCCTGCAGGGAAAAAATTTTGAAATAGCACTCGAAACTAGCGACAGACACACTCAAACTTTACCCTGCACCTACAAGCTAACGGGATAAAGGCAGGGGTGTAAGGTACTGTATTTATTCTTTTCGGTGGGAAATACATTCACCTGACGAGATGCTGGTGCTGGGCAGAGAGGAGTTTAAAAAGTGTATTACCTGTAAGCATACAGTATCTAGCGCTGTTTGACGCCAGAATTCGCTATAGATGCCTGCTCAGAAACCATCCTGCAGCCCAGGTAATCAAAGCCAATACACAGCACTACATATGATGAAAAAATGTGAAGAAAACCAAGACTCATAATAAACTGGTTATAATGCAGCACATGCCCTGGGGAAAACCATTGTCCTAATAGACTGCAGAGGGCTCAGTAGTTGAACGTGCGTTCTCCTCGATAGGCGTCCACAAACTGCCGAAAATCGAGGACCTCTTCCCCCCTCCCTCCTTCCATACACCTATGGGGAGGTGGGGCTTAGGCTTCTTGAAACGGCGAGCTGTTCTGCCGAACATCTGCCCTTTGCTGCCATCCTCTGTGGTCGCTGACCGCATTCGGCTTTCCACCATCTGACCGCCACCTTGGGGCAAAGCTCTTATACCAACACATTAAAGTGCAGCTTGTTCTTCTAAAATATAGCGACAGAGCCCACACGCACCGCCCCCTAGGCGGAGAGCAGCTCTGTCCGGCGACCGTTCATAACTGGCGTGCCACCGCTGCCGCTCTCTTTGCGCCGCTCGCATTACGCGGCATGCATTCGGAATTCGAATCGAGAACAGCTGCCAACATGAGTAACGTAGAAGTAGTGAAGCAGCTCAAATCACTTAATAAAAGCAAGTCTTCTGGTCCAAACTGTGTACCAATTAGGTTCCTCTCGGAGTATGCTGATGCATTAGCTCCATACTTAACTATCATATAAAACCGTTCACTCGACGAAAGATCCGTACCCAAAGACTGGAAAGTTGCACAGGTCACACCACTATTCAAGAAAGGTAGTAGGAGTACTCCACTAAATTACAGGCCCATATCGTTAACGTCGAGATGCAGCAGGATTTTAGAACATATATTGTGTTCGAACGTTATGAATTACCTCGAAGGAAAAGGTCTATTGACACACAGTCAACATGGGTTTAGAAAACATCGTTCCTGTGAAACACAACTAACTATTTGCTCACATGAAGTGCTGAGTGCTATTGACAAGGGATTTCAGATCGATTCCGTATTCCTGGATTTCCAGAAGGGTTTTGATGCTGTACCACACAAGCGGCTCGTAGTATAATTGCGTACTTACAGAATATCGTCTCAGTTATGTGACTGGATTTGCGATTTCCTGTCATAGAGGTCACAGTTCGTAGTAATTGACGAAAAGTCATCGAGTAAAACAGAAATGATTTCAGGCGTTCCGCAAGGTAGTGTTATGGGTCCTTTGCTGTTCCTTATCTTTATAAACGATCTGGGCTGGAAATCATGAAAAGAAAGGCGTTTCTCGTTGCGACGGAATCTTCTCACGAAATTCCAATCACCAACTTTCTCCTCCGAATGCGAAAATATTTTGTTGACATCGACCTACATAGGGCGGAACGATCACCACGATAAAATAAGGGAAATCAGAGCTGGTACTGAAAGATATAGGTGTTCATTCTTTCCGCATGCTATACGAGATTGGAATAATAGAGAATTGTGAAGGTGGCTCGATGAACCCTCTGCCAGGCACTTAAATGTGATTTGCAGAGTATCCATGTAGATGTAGATGTAGATGTAGATGGCGGCTGCTATGTAGCACAGACTACTACACCAAACGCGCGCTCTGATACAGAGAAGTAAGTTATATCAACTGGACATGCTCCTGAAGACACGTTATGTCAATGCGTATCTTGTCTCAATATTGAACTAGTTTGTGCACGTCCTTCTCTTAACGGTTATGATGGCAAAAAGATTTCAGACAGCATACGGACATTTCGTGAGCGCCGGCCTCATTTTTCAAGTCCGATACGCCATCCTGACTCTGCCGCAGTGGGCGGGCGGCATCGGTCTAATTCATGTCTCCAACCATGCACTAGCGCTCTATCTCAGCAATATGTGTTGCCTGTGGACGTCTGCCCACGCCAGTCTGATAGGCACCGTGACAGCTAAAAGGACATTACGCTCTCTACAACCACTGGTTTACGTGGGACGCATTTCACCGTCACTCACCCAGTTCTTGATTGGCCTCAGCTACGTACTAGTGGTCCTGCCGTCGACACGGATTATGAGCATGAAAGACTATTATCGCCTTTACCAATAGCGACGGCCGGAGTGGCCGAGCGGTTCTAGGCGCTACAGTCTGGAAACGCGTGACCGCTACGGTCGCAGGTTCGAATCCTGCCTCGGGCATGGATGTGTGTGATGTCTTTAGGTTAGTTAAGTTTAAGTAGTTCTAGGTTCTAGGGGACTGATGACCTCAGAAGTTAAGTCCCAAAGTGCTCAGAGCCATTTGAACCATTTCTTACCAATAGTAAAAAACCATCAAATCGGTGGCACAGCGGCACGCCGTAGTTGGCTGGAACATGGCATGCTGTGTAGTACATAAATCTTTTCTACCTACGTCGATGCGTTCGTTGCGGTACGTGGCACTGAAAGGGAAATTCGCTGCTCGTCAGTAGCTACACTCCACTCATCTGATGGACGACTCTTTGTGTTAGAGCTGCTTAATCGTATTTTCGGAAGCGCACCGCCTGACTTGAGACCTGACCGGCGACTGCTGGTATTTCACCCAACGCCCGCTGGCGTTGCAGTCGCGGAGGTTGCCGGAGTCTATCTTCCAGACGATATATTGCGCCTATACAGAGTATGTACCCCAACAACCAGGACGAATGCCTATAAGTGGCTAAAAGGCACGGCTCTTTACTACGTATTTTGTGATGCACACAAAAGCACACTTTTTGATCCCTGCTGACGACGACACATCCGGCTTTCAGCTGCCACCCGAAGTACAGAACCCACCTCGGTCATCACTGATGTTCATATTTGCGGACACTCCTGTTCACTGGGACATTCTGGGTATGACATGCGGTTCTGAAGAAGGTTGCTGGAGAATATTGATCCCCTACGACTCGGACGCGTGTTACAGCGTTCGTAAGATCTATTTTTTTTTTTACTGCTTCATCCCCTTCCAGATCATAGAGCCCGTTGTGTGGATGTGTTGACGGAATGGCCAAGCATTGGGTTCGACCCCTACCCTCCCCGCCGTCTTGCTCCCGCAGAGGTTTCTTAGATTTAAAAAAATGACTCAGCAGTTAACGCATCTGCCTAGTAAGCAGGAGATGCTGGGTTCGGGCCCAGTCTGGCACACATTTTCACTTGTCCCCGCTGATTCTGAATGAAGTCCCAATGCAGCTAATATCACTATTTCCTTTCCTTTCTCCCCCTCCACCTCCAGTTTACATAATAAATATTAACATTAATGACATTGTAAAATATAAAAAAAGTGTTAAAGACACCATGTCAGTTTCTCTTCTTTATGCAGATGATGTTTTGACATAGCACGAAAAAGAAAGTACTTCCAACGTGTACTGTGCCACCTGAATTACCGTCGTAAATAATACGGCGCTGAGCTCTCCAAGACCAAGACTAAAGTGGTAGCTTTCTGGAGCAAAGACAAGGATCGATCCAAAATAACTGCGGATAATGTGATTGTAGAACATGTGCAGTCCTTCAGATACTTCAGATGTCAAATTGGCGTAGACAGTAATGAAGATCTAGATGTAGAACTGGCTACATTTGGAAATACACAGGATGAACTAGAACTCCACCTAAAAACTTTCATGTACATCTACTCTGCAACTCACAATTAAGTGCTCGGCAGAGGTTTCATCGAACCACATTGGAGCTATTTCTCTACTGTTCCTCTCTCAAAAAGCGAACGGTAAAAACGAGAACTTAAATCCGCATAAGCTCCGATTTCTCTTATTTTGTTATGATGATCATTTCTCCCTATGTATGTGGGCGCCAAAAACATTTTCATACTCTGAGGAGGAAGCTGGTGATTTAACTTTCATGAATAGATCCTGCCGCAACGAAAAACGCCTTTAATTTAAAGATTGCCACCCAAATTCTCGTGTCATATCCACGTCACTCTGTCCCCTATTTCGCGATAATACAAAACGAACTGCCTTGTTTTGAACTATTTCGCGGATCCCACATCGCACAGCAGTACTCCACAAGAGGGTGGACAAAAGTAGTTTAAACAATCTTCTTAACAGACCTGCTGCATTTTCTAAGAGCTCTGCCAATAAATCGCAGTCTTTGGTCTGGTTTCCCCACAAAATTTTCTATGTGATCATTCCACTTTATTATTCTTCATTTAATCTCTAAGTTTTTAGTTAAATTTACAGTCTTTAGATTTGTGTAATTTATCGTATAACCGCAAAATTAAAGTATTCCATTCTGTGCTAGTATGGACGACTTCACACTTTTCGTTATTTAGAGTCATTTATCACTTTCCGCATCTTACTGATATTTGTTTAATCATTTTGCAATTGGTTTTGATCACCAGAGGACTTCAAAAGCGGTATATGACAGCGTCATCTGCAAAAAATCTAAGAGGGCTTCTCAGATGGTTTCCTAAATCTTTTATGCAGATCAGAAACAGCAGAGGGCCTATAACACTTTCTTGGGGAACGCCAGATACTACTTCTGTTTTACTCGATGACATTCCTTCAGTTGCTATCTTTCTGACAGGAAATCACGAATCCACACGCACGTCTGAGATGATTCTCCACAGCCACGCAATTTGATTAGAGGTCGCTTATGAGGAGCGTTCTCAAAAGCTTTCTGGAAATCCAAAAATATAGATCAATTTGGCACCCCACTTACTACTTCATGAGAAGGAAGAGCTAGTTTTATTTCACAAGAATGATATTTCCTGAGTTCATGTTGGCTGTTTGTCAATAAATCGTTTTCCTCGAGGTAATTCATATTGTACAAATGCAGTATATGTTTCAAAATCCTGCTGCAGATCGACGTTAATGATGTGAGGCTATAATTCAGCAGATTATTTCTATTTATTTTCTTGGTTATTGATGACTAACGCAACTTTACAGTTATTAGGTACGGATCTTTTGGCTTGCTAGCAGTTGTATATGACTGGTAAGTTTGGAGCTATTGTATTAGCATACTCTGAAATGAACGTCGCTGGTATACCTTCTGGACCGGATGCCTTGCTTTTATTAAGTGATTTAAGCGGCTTCACTACGCCAAGGATATTTACGTCTAAGTTACTTTTGTTGGTAGTTGCTCTTGTTTCGAATTCTAGAACATTTACTTCATGTTATTTGACAAAGAAATTTTGGAAAACCGTATTTAGTAATTCTGCTTGAGTGGCGCTGTCAGCAGTAAGATCAACAATGTCATCGTACAGTGAAGGTATTGATTGAATTTTGCTACTGCTGTACCTTACTTACGACCTTAATCTCTTTGGGTGTTCTGCCAGATTCAGACAAAGTTTCGTTGTGTAAACTATTAACAGCATCTCACATCGAAGTTTATGCTAAATATCGAGCTCTTGTAAAACTTTGCCAATCTTGAGGATTATGTGTTCTTTTAAATTTGGCATTCTTTTATTTTTTTGCAATAATGTTCTGATCTTTTTTTACCATGGGGGATCAGTACCAACGCCTATTAATTTATTTGGTATTATGTTTCTCAATTTCCGTCGATACTATTTCTTTGAATTCAAACCACATTTGGTCTACGCTTACATTGTCATATCGGAATGAGGGGAAACTGTATCTCAGGAAGGCGTCAAGCGAAATTTTATCTGCTTTTGAAAATATTTGTATTTTGCGTTTACTTTTGGTGGGTTTGGATGTTACGGTATTCAGCCTCGCTACAGCAACCTTGTTCTCACTAATCCCTGTATCCATCATGATGCTACATATTTGCTCAAGATTATTTGTTGCTAAGAGATCAAGTAAGTTTTTGCAACCATTTACACTTTGCGTGGGATCCTGAGCTAAGTCTTCAAAATAATTTTCTGAGAAAGCGTTCAGTACGACTTCTGACGACGTTTTACGCCTACCATCGACTTTAAACATGTATTTTAGCCAATACATCTGAGATAGATTGAAGTCTCGACGAAATATAATCGTATGAGTGATGTACCTATTCGAAATGAGACTCAAGTTTTCTTTGAACTTTTCAGAAACTGTATCATCTGAGTCGGGGATCAGTAAAAGGAACTAATTATTAATCTATCCCGGTTGTCAAGCATAAGCTACCCACACTAACGCCCAGTTTCACTACAACGTAAACTACTTGTGGCAGCAATGAACGGTCCACCACCAACTCTATTTAATCTGTCTTTCTGAACATGATTTGGTATGTTGTAAAAATTTGGCAGAAATATTTTCCAGTTTTTAGCTAGCTTTCTGTTCCTATAACGATTTGAGCTTCAGTGTTTTCTACGAGGGTTGGAACTTAAATAGTGGAAAATATTTATTCACAATCGATACAAAAGAGTTACATGTTTACACCTGTTATTGTCCTTCAGAGTAGTCACCAGCGTTGCGTAGAACTCGTTTCCAGCAATGTGGAAGGCGTAGTATAGCGTTAGCAGAGCCTGTTACGTTGATGGTGCGAATGGAGCGGTCTGCTGCCTGTCGAATCTCTGGAACTGTTCTGAACCAAATGCCACGAAGTGGTTCCTTCATCTTCGGAATCAAATCAAAGTCACAAGGACTAAAGTCCGGGGAGTATGGTGGAAGGTACAGTACTTCCCAGTCCCATCGACCGAACAGAGCAGCCACAGCTTGCGGTGTATGCGCCATCGCATTGTCGTACAAAATGATGGGTGGGTTGCGCAGAAAGTGCCGCCACTTCTTTCGCAAACCTGGTCGCAGGTGATGCTCCAAAAACAAACAATAATACTGTGCATTGACGGTCTGCCGTGGAGGAACGTAATGCGTTAGGATAACACCATCACAGTCGTACATGAGAATCACCACAACTTTCACCATATTGGGGCTCTGACGCTTTCGACTTTGGATTCGCGTTTCAGTTTTGGCTCGTATGATGTGGCCCATGTCTCATCCAGAGTTACGATACGACGTAAGAAAGCCTCTCCTTCACGCTCATAGCGCTCCAAGTGCGTCTGAGCAGCGTCGTAACGCATCCATTTCTGCATTTCCGTCAAGTCATGCGGAACCCATCCTGATGCAGTTTTTCCCATGCCCAGGCGTTCCTTCAGGATGCGAAGCACAGTTGTATGCGCTAATCCGGTTTCGTGGGTGAGTTCACGAATCGTATGGCGTCGATCACTGTCCACTAACGCGGCAACAGCATGCACTTCTTCTTCAGGGACGCTAGGACGATCTGCCCGATGCATGTCTGCCACAGTTTGCCTACCTTCGTTGATGGCTTTTAACCAAAGTGCCACTGTTCTGCACGGCAATACCGATTTCGCGCAAGCTTCATGAAGACCTTGATGACACTATCGTGCTGTACGACCTATGGCACATTCAATCTTCTTTATCTCCGTTGTTCCTGCTTCGAAAGCATAGTGACACCGTTACGTTAGACCGCTCGCTCACAAGTGATTGTGTTTCCCTCGACTGTGCGCACGCCGGTGACGTGGGACGGGCGAGTCCATTTGCTCGGAGGTAAGGTAGGTATGTCAACAACGTGTGCTATCAGCGACAATAGTAGATAACATTGCATAGTGTCTCCACAGCAGTGTTGCCACTATTTAAGTTCCAACCTACGTATTAGCGCTTGGAGCTCTGGTTCTTTCCCAACACAGCTACAAAATTTACTACTATAATACTATTTATTACCATTTCTACCTTCGTCCTGAGTTTGTCCTGCACCGTTTCAGAAGACGTCCCCTCTGTAGTATCTTGATACCCTCTAATCCAACAATCGCCCATAGCGCTTGGAGCTCTGGTTCTTTCCCAACACAGCTACAAAATTTACTACTATAATACTATTTATTACTATTTCTACCTTCGTCCTGAGTTTGTCCTGCACCGTTTCAGAAGACGTACCCTCTGTAGTATCTTGATACCCTCTAATCCAACAATCGCCCAGTCCCGTCCACACTGTCCTTGCTACCTTTGCAGTGGAATCCGGAAATCCATCATCCTGTGGCTTAAGTAGAGGAATCGGCAGCCTACACGGTTTCAGGACCATCTGAACCTCTGATTCAGACACTTCACTCGGTTCTGTACGTAAAGAACACAGTCGGTTCCATCGACGACGCTACATATGGTGAGCTCCATATTCACATCAAAAGCAAGAGCCGTAGTCTTCACACTTCAGCTAGCCATCAGAAACCATGGAGAATCTCTTACGATCTAGAGCGACACACATCATTTGTACCAGAATGAGCCTGTACATGTAGTTGGCTGCTCCCTCTGCTCCTCATGGCAGCTGGAAGCACCCGTTCCACATCTGGAATGGCTCATGGCATGCACACATAATTCACACTGGGTATTTCCCCTTCTTGGCAGCCATTTCCCTAAGGGGCCCAATTACAAGCCTAAAGTTGGAGCTCTCAGCTATCAATACTCCCACCCTTTGTGAATGCTCGGACCTTACGGGTCCTTTAGAATAGGGTGAACGACTGCGTCTGGCTCAGCGTTTTCATTAGTACAGATATTGCCCCAACCTGGTCGTCAGACGAACCAGATACGTTCTCTGATAGGCCCTCTAGAAAGTCTTCCGCTGCTTGCCATACCTTGGGACGTTGTCCCACTCGACCACGGGAGAGGGGGCAACCTCAGTGCGGACAGTACCGTGGGTGACCACAGAAGTGGACCGATCGAGGGACATGTGGAACGTGCTGGATGTCCATATCTACGGTCTCAAGCTGCGTGACCGAAGGAAACACCGCCTGGAGCTGTGACCGAAGGGTCAGCAACTAAGCTCAGTCTCAAAACAGCAATCCGTACTAAAGATGACGGAAATACGCTTTAGACAGTTAATAGCGCGTGGATCTATGCCCGATAAATACACAAACATCCACAAAATATAGGAGTTTGATTAAGAGCACAAGTTTGCCTTCAGTAGAGCTCAGTTCTGTTTAAGGTTTTTTTCTGCCAGTGTTAGTTGCCGATACACGGCAGTACTACAATAGGGTTACTGACGAAGGGGTGCCGATATGCTTTTCATCTGTGAGTTCAATGAATGCGACGGAAGAGTGGAACGACGACAGTATGCTGAGCTATTCCTGCTCCGACAGCAACTACAACACTTTTGCCGACGGGGGTTGTTGTATTAATCTGAATTTTGTATTGTACATTTTAGTTACTGCATATAAAAGGGTTCTTCAATGTTGTGAAGGTATTTTCACAGAAACAAGGGTGACTGCGGTAACAGATTTAATCATAGTTACATTACTACTCCGAAACGAGCCGCTGGAGACCATGGGCCCCTTCTACCAAAATACACAGAAGCCTTGAACAACCTCTGACAGTTTGTAAGTGGAGTTCTGGTTCACCTGTACGTGGCACCGTTCATAACGTGTTTGAAAATCAGATCAGATAATAAACGAGAACAAAATTTCACCAAATTATGGCTTTTCCATCACTTGGAAGCAAATGCTGAGTACCTACGAAAAGATCATTAGGTAACATACGAGTAAAAAGTGCTGAAATGAAGTTTCTAAGAAGAACAAAAGGCTACTCAAAGGTCACATAAAAAATGAAACGGTGCAACAAGAAGTAAAAGTAGAGCAAACTGAAAGCAGAGTGCCAAAGTACCGTAACACCTTCAAACAAAACATGCACAAAAGGAAAGTAAACGACTTCCCATGCCATCCTTAGCTGATAAACTGGAAAGAAGAAGAGATGATGGAACACCTAAGAAGAAATGGACAGACAGTATGTGAAGAAGGAGCAGGGTCAATGACTAATCCACAAAGCGTAGAAGAAGGAGAAACTGTCTCAACAAGAAAAGATGTGTCGAGAGCGTGTGCCGCGTTTTAGATTGTTTGTAGGGATTCGTCCAAGTTACAGTTCTTCTTTGCGATATTAGTGCGGAAAACATTAATATAGCTACTGACTGATAAAAAGGCTATTTTTAATACTGTTGTTCTTCTCCTCACATACTGCTGACTTTCGCTTTCTTGTTTTCTCGCCTTTTGGTCTACATAAACTAGAAAAATTACTTAAAATTTTCTACATTTTGAAATATTGCATGCAAACTATCCCCGTTGTTCGCGCCACCTCTTTGTTATCATTCGTTGCGTACATAAAAATAATGTGTGTTTTGATGTAATGTGTATTTCTGGCAGTTCTAGAAAATTTATGAGCGTCGCGTATAACTAAATCGAACAAAATTGACATTTCTGACGTGACTTACACAATTAGTGGTATTGAACCTAGTTTCGGATAATCGGTTTCTTTTAACTGAGGAATATATTTATGTGATTAGTATTATGTTTCCACCATTTATCGATGTTTGTTCAGTCCCGAGACTGGAGCTAATTACACTGAAGCGCCAAGGAAACTAGTACAGGCAAGCGTATTCAAATACAGAGATATGTAAACAGGCAGAATACGGCTCTGCAGTCGGCAACGCCTATATAAGACACGTGTCTGATGCGGTTGTTACATCGGTTACTGCTGCTACAATAGCAGGTTATCAGGGATTTTCCTGTACGAACATTTCACGAGTCTACCGTGAATATCAGGAATCCGGTAGAACATCAAATCTCCGACATCTCTGCAGCTGGAAAGAGATCCAGCAAGAACGGGACGACTGAAGAGAATCGTTCAACGTGACAGAAGTGCAACCTTTCCGCAAATTGATCCAGATCAATGCTGGAACACCAACAACCAACAAGTGTTAGCGTGCGAACCATTCAACGAAACATCATTGATATGGGCTTTCTGAGCCGAAGGCTCTCTCATGTACCCTTGATGACTACATGACACAAAGCTCTACGCTTCGACACTGGACTATTGATTATTGGAAACATGTTGCCCGGTCGGACGAGTCCCGTTTTAAACTGTATCGAGCAAATGGATGTGTACAGGTATGGAGACAACCTCATGAATCCATGGTCACTGCATGTCAGCAGGGCACTGTTCAAGCTGATGGAGGCTCTATAATAGTGTGGGGCGCGTGCAGTTGGATTGATACGGGACACCTGATAGTCTAGATACGACTCTGACAGGTGACACGCACGTAAGCATCCTGTCTGATCACTTGATCCTTTCATGTCCATTGTGCATTCCGACGAACTTGGGCAATTCCAGCAGAGCAGTGCGACACCCACAAGTCCAGAATTGCTACAGAGTGGCTCTAGAACACTCTTCTGAGTTTAAACACTTTCGCTGGCTACCAAATTCCACAGACATGAACAGCCTTGCAACGTGCTGTTCAGAAGAGATTTCCATACCGACGTGCTCTTGTGGATTTATGGACAGCCCTGCAGGATTCATGGTGTCAGTTCCCCCCAACACTACTTCAGAGATTAGTCGAGTCGATGCCACGTCGTGTTGCGGCACTTCTGTGTGTTCGCGGAGGCCCTACACGATATTGGGCAGGTGTACCAGTTTCTTTGGCTCTTCAGTGAAATTTTGCTGTAATTTAAATTTGTCCCTAATGTTCTTAAGTAACATTTGATTCGTTTTTATGCCCGTATAAATACCACATAATTTGATTTGTTAACTAAAGTTAAAGTTAGCGGTCTAAGGCGCTGCAGTAATGGACTGTGCGGCTGGTCCCGGCAGAGGTTCGAGTCCTATGTTTGGAATGAAGTTGTTGTCACAAACATAAAAAACAGCATAACATTAGCAATGAAGAGAGGCTTTTCTTTATAACACCATTTTCCACACCATAATGTGTACTCTGCTTCAAGTTCGTTTTGCGGTACCCTGTTCTCAAAGTAAACTTTCAGTTCGGATAGCTTATCGAGTCTCCTGATGGCAGTTAACGGGTAATATTATTTCGACTGAAGATAAGACATTCTTTTATCGACTAAATTTCTTCTCCAGGTTATAAATGAGCCCATTCATTGCTGGTAAAAGTACTGCTCTTCTATGATATATTGCAGGAGAAGTTGTGTGGATGGTTGTCTCTTTCAGTTTTATTCTACCTGTCTATGTATCTAGATAACATATTGAAACACTTCCTTGTGTAAGGTTGATGATTTTTCAAAAATCCTGTATTTTTCGTCATCTAGTCAACTACTGAGTTCCTCGTTTACTTAACTGAATTACGGATGTAGTATATATGAGTGATAGATGATAGCAAATAAACTTAAAAAATTAAACGTGCAATCAAACTCACTTTGGTTATAGTTATTTTCTCATGCCCTGGTATTATTAATTTAAAAACGTAATTATACCATATGACCGTTGTTTTACCCTGCCTGTTTACCTATTTACCTTATAGTAAGTACATTCATGCATATTGCATATTTTGATTTTTTAGACTTAATATGACATAGTTTACATATTAATCTTCCACATTACTCACCCTTTTCTGCATATTATTACGGCTAGTGCGCCCAGTAGTGCATTTTATGAGTTTTATTCCTTAAA
The DNA here is from genome assembly GCF_021461395.2 of Schistocerca americana. Classification (NCBI taxonomy): domain Eukaryota; kingdom Metazoa; phylum Arthropoda; class Insecta; order Orthoptera; family Acrididae; genus Schistocerca; species Schistocerca americana. Next base: position 169,772,267 of record NC_060123.1, on the reverse strand, counting down.
ATATGCAATTTCCATGAAGAAGGATAAACCGTTTTATTGGGCAGTGATCTCGTAGTTTCACTAAGCAGAGAAATGATTTCGTTATTTACGATAACTGTATTTTGGCAAACCACTAAAAAGCAGTCCACTGCAATCTGCCTGCAACCTGCACGGCCATTTTACGTTCTTCTACCTTCAGTTTGGATTTGAGGGAGGAAGTGAACAGGAATGGATGAGCGCGAATTTTTTGGGACACTGTGATTGTTTCCGTCAGTGCTGTTCGAATAAACAGATCTAATATTGTTCTGTTCGACAGAGAAGTTAGAACGACTTCTGGTAGCGCAAATGTAAAGAATCTGAAATTATTCAGCTTTATACTTTCCCAAATTTTCTCATTTAGGTATGCATTTGTCACTTCTTGCAATGTAGAAAGATAATTTTCTTCATTAAAGAATGTTTGAAATGTGGACCACATCAGCTGTATTATGGAATGACGACAGTGGAAAAATTTGTGCCGGGATGCGATTCTAACCTGGGTTTCTCGCTTATCGCTAGAGTCTGCCATACGATAAGGCTATCCGGGTTCGAGTCCCGATCTGGCACAAATGTTCATTGTCGTCATTCCAGTATACTGCTGATGGTTCTCCATATTCGCAACTGCGAATAAATTTCATCCATTTTATAGAACATTGTATAGAACTTCTGAACAACACAGGCGATGCGTTATCGTATTAAAGAGCTATTGTATTTAGAAACAATTGGCTGTGGCCCATGGTAAGAGACGAAACCGAGCATTTGCCCCAGCTGAAAATTGGAAGGAAACCACAGAAACCATTTTCAGTGTTATCGAGGGATGGATTCGAAACACCTCGCTGGAGAATTTGGAAAAACTGGTGTTATACAATGTTTCCAAATAAAATAAAATGCATCACGACAAACATGTAATTCTGATATTTCATGTGTGTCCTTTAATTGTGCATGTTTGGCCATTTGATTGTGCTTCACTGTGTTCATATTTTAAGATTCGGTTGTGCTAGGAATTCCATGCTCCGTTATCATAGAATTACAAGGGTGTAACAACATTTTGGACGAAAGGGGAGGGGACTGTACGGGGCAATCGGCTCGGAGGAATTCAAGCAGCTTGCTGAAAAATCTTTTAGCAACAAATTATAGAATGTACTGTCACCACAAACTTTCGCACTCCTCAAACCCCTCCCCGTCCTTCCGTTTTAGAACTGGCTTTCGTAATTGAGTAACACTCAAGTGAGCACACTGGGCGATATTTTGACATTGGGCTACTAATGATAGAATTCTGAGCAAAATTTTTAAAGAAATGCAACCATTTACGTTTTGCCGATAATTTTGTTGATCAACACGATTTTTGGGCGACACTGGAAAATTCATTTTGATGCACTGATTTCAATTTAATGTTATTTCTAATGACATTTACCGCTCTGCTGCCTTGTGAATTATTGAAATATTGGAACCCCAAAGTTCTACCAGTTTCCAAATAGAGACTTCAGTGCTAACAGTAAATTTGTGTAGATAGGATACATATTTTTAACGTACTGTAACGCTAGCGAACGAATCAAAATCAGTTCTCTTCTTCTTTCTTTTTACATACTTATCCATAATTAGAAGCCATCACAACAGCACACACCACAAAAACAATAAATGCTAGCACATTTTACATTAAATTCAACTGCAAGAAAGAACTCAACTGATCGGTGGGCTTGTTGACTATCGATAGTTGAGTACATCGTTGTCGTCGTATGACTGAAAATCAAAATATACTTAAATTTCAGTACAGGACAACTAGGTCGAGTGCAATTTCATTTGGATGACACGGGGAGAGGGTTTGGATTCCCCCCTCCCCCCTCCCCCCTCCCAATCCCCCACCCCCTTTGGCTACGTCCTAGTCACTGCTCAGAAAACGCATGTCAGAACGCTGTTCTTCCTTAGCGCATGTCGCGCGCTGGGCAGCCATTTCGAACCGCTTTTTGCTTCTCTGTAGTATGATGCCGTCTGTAAGCCATTTCTTACATAATTGGTAACAGTAATGCCAACTTAAAGAACAATGGCACGGAACATCGATTTCTAATTAGACTTTTAAGGTTTTCATTTGAATACCCCTCACACATTGTCCGTAAACGATTGAATATTCAGACAAGGGTTGTCGGTCATCATTAATATTTACAAAATATCAATATTAGCTGTATAACGTCGATTTTATACTGTCGATACTGGAGTCTGTGAAATACAGTAACATCATTGTGAAATATACAATAACGACCTTCGATGTTGGCTAAAATCCAGGCTACCATTTAAACAAATCTTTTTCTGAATATATCTCGCAACTACACTAGTGCAACACATTAAATGACATGTCACAAGTAGCCACGGTGTGTGTGTGTTGGGGGGGGGGGGGGGGGGGGACATACGGCAACACAGTATTTTTAGCGACTGCGAATGAGATAAAAATTAGTATTTCGGATTCAGTATCTAAAAAGTGTCTTCAACTAACATTTCGGAATATCTCAAAATATGCTTCAAAACTTGCAACGAAAGCTTTACACCTGTGTAAAACAAATTTGTAGATGATTTGTAAAGATGAATAACCGTTTCAGACTGTTGAAAGCGAAGGAAAGACATTGCACCTTTCTATAAAATATCATCGAGATATAAATTCCATAGGACGTTCTAAAACCAATTTGAAGTTATTTTTCAGAACTACTTCAGAAATAAAATACAGAACGTAGATAGCTTAACACTCATGAGAGATACTTGGGCAAACTAAATGCAGTGTAGAGGTTTTCTGGGAATTATCGTTCTTTATATTGATAACGATTAAATGGAAACTGTTTGGTACATATGAGTTGTCAGTATCGCACAGGTGAGTATATTTCTAGCATGCTATTACAGACTTGTAACGAGTGAGAAAAAGGCCTAAATACTAGTAAGCTACTGGCAGTAGTGACTGATTCAAGAGCAAATATGATTACGGAGTGGAAATAATATTTGTCAGAAAAGGTATCAAATTGTGTTTTGCCCATATGCTAAATTTATTAAGAAAAAAATATCTACTGAGAGGACTGACAAACTACCTGAGTTGATTACTGTTGTGAAAAGTACTGTAACGTGGTTTAAACAAAGTGTAATAGCAAGTAAAGAGCTAAGGAAAGATTCGGACCTCACGCTAATTCAAGAAGTCTCCACTAGACAGAATAACCGTTCTACGTCATTGAAGGTATTTTCAGCTGCGTCCAGTGGTTAATCATGTCATTAGTTGCTATTGCTAGTCACCGCCCATGCTGACAGCCGGAGGTATTGTAGATCTGGCACATGTTTGCGAAATTCTGCGGCATACAGAAAGGACTTCTCATGGAACCTGGAGTACGTTGCAAGCAGTAGTGCTGATCTAATATGCTGAATATTACAACATACGGTATGCAATAGACATACATTATTTGAAAGAATCTGAAGAGTAGCTCCGTAATAGGATTCAAAAAGTACAATTGAACGGTTTATGGCGTTGGCTATATCAACGTTGTTCGATAGTAGATTCAAGAACATACACTTTTCAAGATGCTTTAACGCACTCGAAGGGAATTAAAACCATCACGGATTTTATTGCCGCTGTTGGAACGATTGTCATTGAGGTTGTGCAACGCATTGACACATTACAGGAAAACAGAGAAACCAAATTTGATTTATGGAATGAACATAGTGAAATAGGACAAGAAAAAAAAACAATTTGCAAACTTGAACAGAAACGGACCTAGCATCACAGTTCAGTTATTATCTGGAAGATTGGCTTCCAGATCTTACACAAGATCTTAAACAAGATAAAATTACAGCATCGGTGCAATCTATCCAAATATTAACAAAACTGCACTTAAATATTTGAACTGTATAGCAACACTGTAAGCTTCTGAAAGTCTGTTCTCGAAACTTGGATGTATATGCACCCTGACAACAACGCAACAAAGTGAAATGGTGAAGCCTCTTACAATTTTATTGTTAAAGTCTGCAGTCAAAAACATTTTGATAGTAATGTTAATTATTGCTTTATTTATTAATAACAAATGTATTCACTAGAAATAAGTATGTTAAAAATATCGATGTTTAAATGTCGATAACAAAATCGAAATCAATATCGACGATTTGCCAACACCGCGCATAGCTGATACATATTACCATACAAGTCTTGCCAAAGAAGTTTCTTTCGACGACCCACCACCATTTTACGTCAAATCATCAAAAGAGAGGCGTATTAATGAGAGGAGAAAATTCCTGTTAATAAATTTTTCATGTAAGCTTAACCCAAAAATATGTAGTAGATATCACTTTCCACAATGAATGACATGTTGAGTATTTTGGAGTCGGAAGCTTCCTTATACATCAGTATCTCGTTCTGAGTAAAAGTCAATAACAATTAAGGAAATTTGCATTTCTTAATTTTTCTGTTGTGGTCATAAAGTACCTCAGCTTGGTTGTACACCTTATTGAAGTTTGTTGTTATTACTAACAGTGTGCTACAAGATATTTCCAGATTTTCGACTCTACTTTAATATAAGAACCTCATTAACCGTCAATTGTTAAAATAAGTCAACAACAATCAAATAATTTTCTTTTTTATACTTCTTTATGGTGGGCACAAAGTAATGCGCGTTATGGAAAATGCGTTAGTATTACTAGAAGTAAGAAAGAGTGCAATGTAGTATTGTACAATTAAAGGTATATAAAAGGAATTATTATCTCATATTGTTGAGTGATGAGCAAAAATGTTAAAATATCTAGGTTGCAAGCCCTGCTAATAAATGCAATTGTTCACCCTGGATCGGAGTATGACCTGTATTGCTAGTCCAGTAAGGTATAAGGAGAGCTTATGTGATGTTCGGAATGTGGGGGATAGAAACAAGCAAAAATGATGAAGTGAGGAGGGTTCGTGAGTCGTGCCTTGATACTGTAGCTCTGTCAGTAAGAACATTTCCTGGCAAAGTTCCAGTTTAATCTGTCGGGAAGAGAATTAAACTGATTTTGTGGACTCACCATCTTACTTCAGAAACTATGACCAATATTTTTGTTTGCAACACTGCATCTTGTTATTGATAACCTTGAAGTGGATAGAACAATAACTGAAGAATATTACACAAGCTTTCTAGGTCACTCTGGTAAAATCCACGCGAAAAGAGGACTGGATTAAAAAAATAATAATATTTCATAAGGACAGTGCACTTGGCCTTAAAGATGCTTTGGCAATGGGAAACAGGGATTTGAAGAACGAATGGTTGGCACATCCACCATCTACATGCACATCTACATCGATATTCCGCAATCCACCTTACGGAGTGTGGTGGGAGGTACGTCATACCCTATTAGTCATTTCCTTTCCTGTTCCACTTCCAAATGGAACGTGGGAAGAACGACTGTCTGTATGCCTCCGTATCAGCCCTAATTTCAGTATTTCATTTTCTTGATCCTTACCGCAATGTATGTTGGAGGCAACACAATCGTTCTGCAGTCAGCTTCAAATGCCGGTTTCTAAATTTTCTCAATAGTGTTCTTCGAAAAGAATGTCTCCTTCCCTCCGGTGATTCCCATCTGAGTTCCCGAAACATCTCCGCAACACTTGTGTGTAGTTTGAATTTCCCAGTAACAAATCTAGCAGCTCGCCTCTAACTTGCTTCGATGTCTTTCTTTAATCCGACCTGATACGAATCCGAAACATTCGAGTATAGTACTCATGAATAGGTTGCAGTAGCGTCCTATGTGCGGTCTCATTTGCACATGAACCAGACTTTCCCAGAATTCTCCCAATAAACCGAAGTCGACCTATGCCTTTTCTAACACAATCCTCAGTTTCTCGTTCCATTTCATATCGCTTTACAACGTTACTCCCAAATATTTAAAGGATGTGACTCTGTCAAACAGGACACTATTAATGTTGTACATCCGAACATTACGGGCTTATTTTTTCTACTCATCGGTACCAACTTACACTTTTTTACCTTTGTATTTAGCTGCTACTCATCTCACCAACTAGAAATTTTGTCTAAGTGATCTTGTGTCCTTCTACAGTCACTCAACTTCGCCACCTTACCGTACAAAGCACCATCATCGGCAAATAACCGCAAATTGCTGTCGACCAAGTTCGCCAATTCATTTATGTGTGTAGAGAATAGTAGCGGTCCTGTCACACTTTCCTGAGGCACTCCCGACGATCCTCATGTCTCTGATAACACTCGCCGTTGAGGGTAATATACCTGGTTCTATAACTTAAGAAGTCTTCTAGCCACGCACATATCTGTGAACTTATTTCCTGTGCTCGTACCTTCGTTAACAACCTGCAGTGGGACACCGTGTCAAATGCTTTCCGGAAATCTAGAAATATGGAATCTGCCTGATGGCCTCCATGAATAATTCGCATTATATCAGGTGAGAAAAGGGCAAAATGAGTTTCGCAGGCGCGATGTTTCTAAAACCGTGCTGGTTCGTGGACATAACCTTCTCGGTCTCAAGAAAATTTAACATATTCGAACTGAAAATAGGTTCAAAGATTCTACCCCAAATCGAAGTTTGTAATTTTGCGGGTCTGTTCGTTTACCTTTCTTATGTACTGGAGTCACCTGCGCTATTCTACAGTCACTCGAAACTTTGCGCTGGGCGAGAGATTCGCGATAAATGCAACCAAGGCGCCAGAGCCGTAGAGTTCTCTCTGAGAACCCGAACAGGCATTCCATCCGGACCTGGTGACTTATTTGTTTCAACTCCTTCAGTAGTTTCTCTTCGCAAGGGATAATCAGTAATATGTAATCCATATGAGAGTCTGTTAGATGGTCAGATGATGGTTTGGATGTACGATTCTCCTGTGTGAACGATTTCTTGAACGTGAAATTAAAAACTTAGACTTTCGTTTTGCCATCTTGAACTGCCACTGGTCAACAAGTGAGTTAGTGTAAGCCTTAGGCCACTTGGCTATTTTACGTAGGACCAGAATTTTTTCGGATTCTCTGTCAAATCTTTCGCCAAGATTGTTTGTATACTTCACGCATAGATCATTTCACAGATGCACAAATCTCTGCTAACCTTTGATTTACATCATTTGCGCGTTCTCTTTTGAACCGGAAGCGTAACAGCCTCTGCTTCCCCGGCAGTTTTCAAATCTCGTTATTAAAGTATGGTGGGTCTATTCCGTTCGTAATCCACTTACTAGCCACATAATTCCCGAGCCCACGATTTACAACATGCTTAATCTTTGCCCGTAATTCCTCTACGTCCATCATAGTGGAACCAGGAGACGGCAGTTCACTGTCTATTTATCCGCTCTTTCGACCAGAAACACACGTCTAGCCTTCTTAAATGATTTATTATTCGTAACCGTAGTTGCTATACCGACATCATGAGTGCTACCCACCATACTGACATTGTTGGTTAGGTCCGGCCTATTTATGGATACAGCATGTAAGGTATTTTAAGGTATTTCCTTACGTGTGGGCTGCCGAACAAGCTGGTCAAGACAGTTTTCAAAGTACTTCGCATGACTGTCTGTTTGTACCCCCTCAATGAATCCACAGACATTCCAGTCTCCATTCGTTAGGTCAAATTCGCCTCCAACTACACTACTGGCCAATAAAATTGCTACACCACGAAGATGACGTGCTACAGACGCGAAGTTTAACCTACAGGAAGAAGATGCTATGATATGCAAATGAGTAGCTTTTCAGAGCATTCACACAAGGTTCGCGCCGGTGGCGACACCTACAACGTGCGAACATGAGGAAAGTTTCCAACCGATTCCTCATACACAAACAGCAGTTGACCGGCGTTGCCTGGTGAAACGTTGTTGTGGTGATTCGTATAAGGAGGGGAAGTGCGTACCATCACGCAGCCTATCGCGATTGCGGTTTATCGTATCACGACATTGCTGCTCGCGTTGGTCGAGATCCAATGACTGTTAGCAGAATATGGAATCGGTGGGTTCAGGAGGGTAATACGGAACGCCGTGCTGGATCTCAACGGCCTCGTATCACTAGCAGTCGAGATGACAGGCATCTTATCTGCATGGCTGTAACGGATTGTGCAGCCACGCCTCGATCCCTGAGTCAACAGATGGGGACGTTTGCAAGACAACAACCATCTGCACGAACAGTTCGACGACGTTTGCAGCAGCATGGACTATCAACTCGGAGACCATGGCAGCGGCTCCCCTTGACGCTGCGTCACAGACAGGAGCGCCTGCGATGGTGTACTCAACGACGAACCTGGGTGCACGAATAGCAAAACGTCATTTTTTCGGATGAATCCAGGTTCTGTTTACACCATCATGATGGTCACATCTGTGTTTGGCGACATCGCGGTGAACGCACATTGGAAGCGTGTATTCGTCGTCGCCATACTGGCGTATCACCCGGCCTGATGGTATGGGGTGCCGCCACTGGTTACACGTCTCGCTCACCTTTTGTTCGCATTGACGGCACTTTGAACAGTGGACGATACATTTCAGATGTGTTACGACCCGTGGCTCTATCCTTCATTCGATCCCTGCGAAACCCTACATTTCAGCAGGATAATGCACGACCGCATGTTGCAGGTCCTGTACGGACCTTTCTGGATGCAGAAAATGTTCGACTGCTGCCCTGGCCAGCACATTCTCCAGATCTCGCACAAATTGAAAACGTCTGGTCAGTGGTGGCCGAGCAACTGGCTCGTCACAATACGCCAGTGACTACTCTTGATGAACTGTGGTATCGTGCTGATGCTGCATGAGCAGCTGTACCTGTACACGCCATCCAAGCTCTGTTTAACTCAATCCCCAGGCGTATCAAGGCCGTTATTACGGCCAGAGGTGGTTGTTCTGGGTACTGATTTCTCAGGATGTATGCACCCAAAGTGCGTGAAAATGTAACCACATGTCAGTTCTAGTATAATATTTTTGTCCAATGGATACACGTTTATCATCTGCATTTCTTCTTGGTGTAGCAATTTTAATGGCCAGTAGTGTAGTAATGCGTGATCCCTGCATTTACGCGCTACCTACCATAGACATTCTCTGAATGACTCTGGAAATGTCAGAGCAGAATCAGCTGACTGGTAAAAACATCCAACAGTTAACTTGGTTTCAGTTACACCTTTTATGCGTGACCAGATTTGTCATCCTTTGACTTCCACGTGTTTTCAAGTCTAAAGAAATGTGTTGCTGTGTTACGTTTGAAGTCCGCTGGAAAGATCGTAGCAGTCGTAGAGGAATATTTAGCAGATCATCCACAATCGCCCTTAGGATGGAATCTAGTAACTGCAAACATAGGACAATGAGCCTTGACTTCAAAGGGAGCTACATCAAAGTAATAAGTTTAGTTTGACGCTGAAAAGACGAGCCTATCCTTGGCTCGAGGTGATGCAGTTTAGACAAAATTTGTCATTTCTGCGGTTCTTGTAAAAGAGAGAAAGATATATTACCACTCTTGTTGATTGGTCCTAGTTGGTGTAACCTGAAAAAGAGAAAGACACACTCTTCTGAGGGATTAGTAAAACGTAATCCCTCAACAGGTCAGGCCAACGCGTGGTTGGCGTGTGATGAGGTTGTTGGCCTAATCCACGGATGAGCCGGTTGCGGGAGCGTCCCGTCTTCTCATAGAACTTCCTGGCGATGGCGCGAAACCTGTCTCGGAGAGACAGGATCCCGGTGTCCTCGAATGCCCAGTTGTAGCAAGGCCGTTATTACAGCCAGAGGTGGTTGTTCTGGGTACTGATTTCTCAGGATGTATGCACCCAAAGTGCGTGAAAATGTAACCACATGTCTGTTCTAGTATAATATTTTTGTCCAATGGATACCCGTTTATCATCTGCATTTCTTCTTGGTGTAGCAATTGTAATGGCCAGTAGTGTAGTAATGCGTGATCCGTGCATTTACGCGCTACCTACCATAGACATTCTCTGAATGACTCTGGAAATGTCAGAGCAGAATCAGCTGACTGGTAAAAACAACCAACAGTTAACTTGGTTTCAGTTACACCTTTTATGCGTGACCAGATTTGTCATCCTTTGACTTCCACGTGTTTTCAAGTCTAAAGGAATGTGTTGCTGTGTTACGTTTGAAGTCCACTGGAAAGATCGTAGCAGTCGTAGAGGAATATTTAGCAGATCATCCACAATCGCCCTTAGGATGGAATCTAGTAACTGCAAACATAGGACAATGAGCCTTGACTTCAAAGGGAGCTACATCAAAGTAATAAGTTTAGTTTGACCGTAGCAACATAGTCTTTCTTTGCCAGAACGAGAAAATTTTTCCTTGTTTCATAGGTACTAAAAGCGCAATGTTTTCATTCCAACTTGCGGAGAGCTCTAGATCAGTAACGACGTGTCGTACCCAAAACTTTTTAGGTGACAGATAAGTGATTCTCCTTGAAGTCCCCAAGAGTTCGTCCTTCAGTTGAAAATTCTACTCACTGTGATGTCGCCGGCCGGAGTGGCCGAGCGGTTGTAGACGCTACAGTCTGGAGCTACGCTAACGCTACGGTCGCAGGTTCGAATCCTGCCTCGGGCATGGATGTGTGTGATGTCTTTAGGTTAGTTAGGTTTAAGTAGTTCTAAGTTCTAGGGGACTGATGACCTCAGAAGTTAAGTCCCATAGTGCTCAGAGCCATTTGAACCATTTGAACTGTGATGTCAACTGTCTTGCAATCAGTATCTACATTTCGTGCGTTGTAGCCATCTTCCGCTATATTTCGCTGATTCGTAGTTATCGAAATGTCTCGCAGAAGCAACATCACCTACTTTTGTGGTGATCCTATGTTGGTACTCCAGTCAAATTTCGCGGCTACAGATCCTTTAGTTTTGCCGCTAGATTGTGTTGTATACCGTGGCGTAAGCAAAATGGCGAATATCGAGAGAATCAAGAACCGTGCTATGATTGAATATCTTCATTTGAAGGCAATGACGCCCAAAAAATTGCGGAGGACATGCTGAATACAGTTAAGGACAGTGCTCCGTCTTAAGCAAGAACGAAAAACTGTGTGTCTGACCTCAAATGTGGAAGAAAGAGTGTGGAAGATGCGCCAATGAGCGGAAGGCTATCACCGTTGCCACTGATGAAACAGTGACAGCATTTCATGACGCAATTTTGCAGGATCGTCGAACAACGTTGTAACACATAGAAACTACATTTGGGATCTCCCATGGGCATGGTCATGACATTGTTGTGGATATTTTGGGAATGCGAAAAGTTTCATTTCGGTGGATCCCGAAAGACCTGAATGCAGATGAGACACGGGAGCGTGTGCAGTGTTGTCCGCCAATTTGAACGGATGAAGACGGCTACCTTGCAAGGAATGTGACAATGAACGAAACGTGGTTCACCACTTTGGTACTGAGATAAAGGAGCAGTCACAACGATGGAAACATCCTTCATCCCATCATCATCATCATCATCATCATCATCATCATCATCATCATTTAAGACTGATTATGCCTTTCAGCGTTCAGTCTGGAGCATAGCCCCCCTTATACAGTTCCTCCATGATCCCCTATTCACTGCTAACATTGGTGCCTCTTCTGATGTTAAACCTATTACTTCAAAATCATTCTTAACCGAATCCAGGTACCTTCTCCTCGGCCTGCCCCGACTCCTCCTACCCTCTACTGCTGAATCCATGACTCTCTTGGGTAACCTTGCTTCTCCCATGCGTGTAACATGACCCCACCATCTAAGCCTGTTAGCCCTGACTGCTACATCTATAGAGTTCATTCCCAGTTTTTCTCTGATTTCCTCATTGTGGACACCCTCCCGCCATTGTTCCCATCTACTAGTACCTGCAATCATCCTAGCTACTTTCATATCCGTAACCTCAACTTTGTTGATAAGGCAACCTGAATCCACCCAGCTTTCGCTTCCATACAACAAAGTTGGTCGAAAGATCGAACGGTGCACAGATAACTTAGTCTTGGTACTGACTTCCTTCTTGCAGAAGAGAGTAGATCGTAGCTGAGCGCTCACTGCATTAGCTTTGCTACACCTCGCTTCCAGTTCTTTCACTATGTTGCCATCCTGTGAGAATATGCATCCTAAGTACTTGAAACCGTCCACCTGTTCTAACTTGATCCCATACCCCAAAAAAATTCCGGATGGAAAAATCAGCCGAAAAGGTGATGGCATCGGTCTTCTGGGATGCAGAAAGGGTAATTATGGCGGATTACTTGCAAAGGGCGTAACTGTCAATGCATCATACTATTGCATCGTCCTGCGCCGTCTGAGAGAAGAGATAAAGAAATAAAAAAGCGCGGAAAATTGGCACGCGGATTTCTTTGCATCAGGAGAACGCATCGGCGCACAAAGCCTTCGCAGCACTGGAAATTCTGCGTGACTGCGCATTCGCATCGTTAAGTCATCCGCCGGATTCTCCAGATTTGGCCCCATCAGACTTTTTCTTTTCCCAAATCTAAGAAAAGACCTTAAAGGACGTCGATTTGACAATGATGATGCAGTGACTCTGTGAATGCTTGGTTTCACTCGAAATCGAAGACCTTTTATTTGAATAGTTTGCAGAAATTTTCTGAGCGTGCCCGCAAGTGTGTTAGTGTACACGGGTATCATATTGAAAAATAAATTGGTATTACGAAATTTCTGTCATTTTTCATTTGTTAGGCTAGAAACTTTTCCACTCCCCTCGTATGTAAACTGTTCATACATTTTTTATAATACTCGACGGTATGCGACCGTTCCATGCGAAACCTGAACAACCACTGCCCGCGCCTTGCATAAGCATTGTAAGGGTTGGTTTAGATCTTTACCTAGCATTAGGAAGGACAGTCATCAAACGTAAGTATCACCCCAAAAAAATAGTGTTATTTTTTTTTTTTTTGGTTTATTTGCTGTGACGTCTGTTAGCCCGATAACACATTCAAAACCCTGCGCCACAGTATTGTAGTACTCCGCTATAGGAGCCGAAGTAGACTGGTGCCGCCTATCTCCATTCGTAAGCTGTGACATTTTGCTTTAGAGTCTCTAGTCCAATGGTTCCCAACCTTTAGAATGAAAAACAATTTTCTTTGAGCGCTTTTATTATTTAAATAATGGTAGGTAAATCATATTTAGTTTTCGTAGGTGTCTTATTAAGTCCCAAAATAATGAGTCAATGAGATAACTGTTACCTATTAATTTTAAAGTTTTATTTATATTTATAGAAAGATGAAGTAATTCTCAGTGCATCGGCAGTGTTACCTACAACTCCTCAGAAAAGCTAATTATCCGCATTGGTGGTAGATACGTGCTACAAAACGTGTTTCCTCTGCACTACTCCTCTCCCTGGCGACACTTGCTTTACTCACACCCTGCACAATCAACCACGTCAAAGACGTGTACACTGGACCAACTGCTTGTGTACCACCAGATTTCGTGACTTCTTACCCCAGAAATGGTAGAAATTGGAAGACTAGGCTCCCAATGCTTTACGTCTGACCTCTGCCGCACAGTAGTATAGCAGTCATTACATAATTAGCGCTGTGTATTGATCTCAATTAGATCGTTTATTGTGGCGAAGTGAATAATTAAGTAGTTTCTAAGCATATAAGTATCAATTTTACCTCACAGGTAATATAACAAATGTAATATTGATAACTGACGTAATACGTATTATAGATTTATGAAATAATAATGATCTTTTGAGAACAGATCAGTTTCGAGACCCAAAAATTACTGATTCATTTTGTTTTACCTCTTAGAAAATTTCATTTTACCCCTCGGGGAGGGGGGAGGTGGAGGAGGGGGCAGAATTACCCCGAATTGGGAGCCACAGCTCTAGCCACTAGCGATGTGCTGCGATATGGAGGCACGGGGATTTCTCTGGTAACAGGAGTCACGTGACACTAAACTAACAACAGTTAATTATGTGACTACTTTTTCGAGGTGTTAATGAAAACTTTATGACTATCGATTGTAGCGTATGCTATCACCAACTACGAAGAAATATATAAATGTAGCCTTGCGTATTATATTCCTGTAAAAGAAACGGGAAGAATTACAGATACAGATAATATTCGTAAACAAATAGCATTTCCCTCTATAGAAGGATACAGGAATTCTCTTGCAGATGTAAATAAAGTGCATGCATACTACATGAGCTGACTTACGCTACACCACTGGGTCAAGGGAACGCATGATTAATTTTTAAAGCGTGAAACTTCAGAACGAAACCAAAGAGTTTCGTGTAATACATACAACAAAATAAGCTTTCATTGTCGTTATGCGTGGTATTATAACAGTAAAAAATAAAAAAATTAAAAATTAAAAAAGAACGTTCTGATATACCGTCAAACGTTTTGGCTAAAAGATAAAAATAAAACGGATTAGTGAGACATTTGACGCGACTTTGAACGATGATTTAAATCATGTACAGGAAATGAATGCTGATTGATAGCTTCAAGTTCAATGTTTAACTTATTATCTTAGAATTTTAAACACTACCACAGGGTATTTGCCTGGTGGATTACGTAGGTCGTGAAGTCTGCCCCTTTGACACCCTCCGACCAGAGGAATCGGATCACCGCCGGTTGTTCCTCTTTGGTACACACTTCTAATGGAGCAACAGAAGGAAGAACAAGGGCGGAAATAAGATCAGACTCTCACAGCATTACCACAACAGTATAACAATGACAAGTGCGAGGACAGAAGACAACGTGAGCAATGTAACAAACGTTATTGCAAAAATGTAGATAATTTTTGACTTGCCCTCCTATGTGGCCTTAACATTTTTGTGTCATCTTTGCTCGAAGGCATAAAATGATGCTGCAATGTATCAGTCTCAAAAATTTCTCAATAGAGATTCTTTCAGACACCAGGAAGGAGAATCCGTGTGGTGCAAGAAGGAAAATCTTCCTAACAAGCTTTTTCTCACTCACTGTAAATTCTCAATCGGCACCTCATTTGCTGTGCATGTTTTTCAGAATCATTAAAAAGCGTGTCAAATGTTTCACTAATATGTTTTATTTCTTGCTTTTAGGCAAATCATTTCACAAAATATTAGATCATTTTTCTATTTTTTTTTTATTTTCGGACCGTTAGCAAAATTTTTCGTAATTATTGTGACTACTTTCAAGCACTTAAGCTTTTTATGCAAAACTAGATACCACGCTGGTTAATTTGATACTCGATTTGTCCATTTGTCACTGTTCGTCTGGCTATGAAAATTCGGGCACAATTTTCCCGTAAAATTATAATTAAGTTTTTCTTAATTACCCTAATTACTTTCGAACAATTAAATATTTCTTTGAAGAACTAGACCTCACGCTGGGAAGTTTGATACCATATTTGTCCATTTCCAAGTGTCCATTTGACTATTAAAATCGAACGAAAATCCGTTGTTTGATTTCAAGGGAGTGTTGTTTTTGCTCTGTTCAAACATTCAGTAAGCTTAATTTCTGGGAGTTGTTTCTGGAGACAAGTTGTTCAGGACGTGTTTTGTGTGTGCAGGTTCAGTGCGTGGCGACGTCGTTCTGCGTGATTGACACGGCGGCGGTGCAGTGGCTGCTGTCCATCCTTGCGGACGAGCGGACGTGCAACGACTCCATCCTCGTCGCCGCCATCCTGCTCGTAGTCTACTCTGCAAAGTCCAGCAACTTCATCTGCCACATGCGCAACCTCCTCGAAGAGTACGTAACCGTGGAGCTCTGCTCCCCGTCACATTAGTGGCGCACATTTCACTGACGGAAGTGGAAAGTTTTACACCTTTAAGCACCAAACCGATATTTATCGACCTTTGAGGAGCTGTTGGTCACATAACGGGTATTAAACGATTAAACTTGCACTCCATCCGGAACAGATGTCCGTTATCCGCATTGGTACGAGATGTGATCCCCACGCACACGAAAACACAAATACTCTCTTGTATTGGTCGTGCCACGGAAAGAAGCCGCTTCCAGATGTCATCTTGGAGAATTTATTGCCATTCTTGAAACACACGATGTGTCGGTTCCTGCTCTGTGCGTGACAAACCAGGCGTCAACTTAAGCCAGCCAAGTATCCATACATTTTTGTGTGTGGTGTGAGCTGCAGTATGGGGTTTTGGATAGATCTGCAAGGATATGCCATTTGGTACCCTGGTGATGAACGGTGTAACAACAGCGTTTACCATTCTTGCCACATACTGGCTAACATTCAACCTCCCTTCAACAATTACTAAATTAATCCATTAGCTCCCCACACCATAATCCCAAAAGTTGGAGGTTTACGGTTCTCGACAATCGCTGTTTCATATGATTTTTCCACCTGGTCATCTGCGGACACTTTGTCGTCAGTTTCATAGGCGAGACTAATACCTGAGTACCACAGAATGTCCTTGTTGACTCTGGATCCATAGCATGCAATTCTCTGGTGTTAACGGTGAACGACACACAACAACTCGAGATCTCAACCTGGCTTCCAGTTCAGTAATTGTTTCGCGACGCTGTGTGGTGAAAAGCTGCCCGTAAACTCCGCTCGGATTTCAGTGTTCTCAACCGTCTATTACTCAGAATTCATCGAACAATTATGCCTCCTCATATCCGGATGCTATTTGAGGTCTTTCTTACTTTTTTCACCACAGCTTAATGATTGCATGCGTTTCGTATCAGATAATTTCTAACTTTGACCTAAAACTTAAATTTCCATTTACACTACTGGCCATTAAAATTGCTACACCAGGAAGAAATGCAGGTGATAAATGGGTATTCATTGGACAAATATATTATACTAGAACTGACATGTGATTGCATTTTCACGCAATTTTGGTGCATAGATCCTGAGAAATCAGTACCCAGAACAACCACCTTTGGCCGTAATAACAGCCTTGATACGCCTGGGCATTGAGTTAAACAGAGCTTGGATGGCGTGTACAGGTACAGCTGCCCATGCAGCTTCAACACGATACCACAGTTCATCAAGAGTAGTGACTGGCGTATTGTAACGAGCCAGTTGCTCGGCCACCATTGACCAGACGTTTTCAGTTGTTGAGAGATCTGGAGAATGTGCTGGCCAGTGCAGCAGTCGAACATTTTCTGTATCCAGAAAGGCCCGTACAGGACCTGCAACATGCGGTCGTGCATTATCCTGCTGAAATGTAGGGTTTCACAGGGATCGAATGAAGGGTAGAGCCACGAGTCGTAACACATCTGAAATGTAACATCCACTGTTTAAAGTGCCGTCAATGTGATCAAGAGGTGACCGAGACGTGTAACCAATAACACCCCAAACCACCACGCCGGGTGATGCGCCAGTATGGCGATGACGAATACTCGCTTCCAATGTGCATTCACCGCGATGTCGCCAAACACGGATGCGACCATCATGATGCTGTAGACAGAATCTGGTTTCATCCGAAAAAAATGACGTTTTGCCATTCGTGGACCCAGGTTTGTCGTTGAGTACACCATCCCAGGCACTCCTGTCTGTGATGCAGTGTCAAGGGTAACCGCAGCCATGGTCTCCGAGCTGATAGTCCGTGCTGCTGCAAACGTCGTCGAACTGTTCGTGCAGATGGTTGTTGTCTTGCAAACGTCCCCATCTGTTGATTCAGAGATCGAGGCGTGGCTGCACGATGCGTTACAGCCATGCGGATAAGATGCCTGTCATCTCGACTGCTAGTGATACGAGGGCGTTGGGATTTTCAGCACGGCGTTCCGTATTACCCTCCTGAACCCACCGATTCCACATTCTGCTAACAGTCATTGGATCTCGACCAACTCGAGCAGCAATGTCGCGTTACGATAAACCGCAATCGCAATAGGCTACAATCCGACATTTATCAAAGTTGGAAACGTGATGGTACGCATTTCTCCTCCTTACACGAGGCATCACAACAACGTTTCACCAGGCAACGCCTGTCAACTGCTAATTGTGTATGAGAAATCGGTTGGAAACGTTCCTCATGTCAGCACGTTGTAGGTGTCGCCACTGGCGCCAACCTTGGCCGGCCGCTGGTGGCCGAGCGGTTCTGGCGTTACAGTCTGGAACCGCGCGACCGCTCCGGTCGCAGGTTCGAATCCTGCCTTGGGCATGGATGTGTGTGTTGTCCTTAGGTTAGTTAGGTTTAAGTAGTTCTAAATTCTAGCGGACTTATGACCTCAGCAGTTGAGTCCCATAGTGCTCAGAGCCATTTGAACCATTTGAGCCAACCTTGTGTGAATGCTCTGAAAAGCTAATCATTTGCATATCACAGCATCTTCTTCCTGTCGGTTAAATTTCGGGTCTGTAGCACGTCATCTTCGTGGTGTAGCAATTTTAATGGCCAGTATCGTAAAATGGCAGCCGAAACCTTCTTCGGTCGATTCAGAGAATGCGTTCTCCAGTTCGAATGTACTCTGGCAGGAATGGTAAATCTTATACCACAGACCACCAATCCGACATTTATCTAATTATATCGTGGTGATTATCACCAAACGGGAATTAAATAATGAAACAACGTACACTCCATTAGGAACATATGTTCATGAACATCAGTAAGAGATGTGTCCCTAACGGGAACAAACACACTTCTGTATTCGTTGTAACACAGAAGTAAACATTCTCCGAATGTCAACTTCAAGTATTTCTTGCTACGCCTGCAACTCATGTTGTATCAGTTCATGTGGATTGATGGCGGAGGCAGGTATACGTCTTCCCACTGCATCACAGATATGACCTATGGATAGGAATGGGAAAAATTCGTTCCTTTTTTGGCCAATTTGGGTGTGATTCTTCGCTAATTTCAGTAAAATTGTTTAACAAATTTGGTGTTATTTTCTTGCCAAATTTGGTGTTACACGTTTTGCGAAATTCAGTGTTACTCTTTGAGCTAAATTTGGTTGATAATGTTATTGTCAAATTCGGTGTCAATATTTTCCCAAATTTGGTGTTAATGTTTTTTCTAAATTCGGCGTTATTTTCTTGTTAGATTTGGTGTTTGGTGGCAAGTTGTCTGCGGTGTGTTATTAAAGGTAACCAAGACGGAAACTTGAAATGTCAACCGAGCTTCCAGTAATCTGTTCCTGGCGGTTCGTGGTGACGTACTGCCTGTGATCTCAGCCCTGATTTCAGCTGTTATCCACTTGTTCCTCACGATCTTCACAGGGTGCTGTCTTTCCGGAAGGCACCTAACCACGGTCTTGTCCTACGTCCATTTCACCACTACTCGTTCTGCTGTCCTGTCTGGGCCATTTGTCAGTGTGACGCTCCCACGTTCCTTAAGCCAATGATTCGATCTTTCTCAAAATCCGAAGGATGACGATATACCGTACGTGAACGTTCTACAGGCATGCTGTGTTGCGATCTCCACCTGAAAAGCTCAACACATGTAATCACACCGTCTTTTATCTGTTCAAACGGTTCAAATGGCTCTAAGCACTATGGGACTTAACATCTGAGGTCATCAGCCCCCGAGACTTAGAACTACTTAAACCTAACTAACCTAAGGACATCACACACATCCATGCACGAGGCAGGATTCGAACTTGCGACCGTAGCAGCAGCGCGGTTCCACACTGAAGCGCCTAGAGGCGCTCGGACACAGCGGCCGGCTTTTTATCTGTAAGAATGCCTTTAATCCTTTAATGTAATGAGAAGAAGCTCACGTATGGATGAAATTCTAATTAACATTTGCCACAGCATGGAAATGCTGGAGTCTCAGTTCTGCCAACTGCTCGTGGTATAATACTTTCCATTTTCGTCAGGATATTAACTACTGTGTTGCAGTATTCTAAACTGCTCAGAACGCTTTTTGTACAACCCTTCCATGGTTTGCGTAGGTTTGTATGGTCTTTCGGATGAAAAACCTCTTTCATAATATTAGTTTGACCACATGTGATAGCTACGTACGGCCACCTGTGTAATGAAGGTTAAAGTAAATATGTATATTTTCACTGCAGCTCAGCAGAGTGCACTGTGTATCCAGTTGTGAACGGAGCAATAAGACTTGGGTACACTGTACAGTCTGTAAACATACTATGTACGGTCATTTCACGTTCAGACCCTGCACATACGGTCATTTTACGGCAAGAAATGTTGTCAGAATGGCGGGTTTAAGGCCCAAGTGGCACAATCCACCATTTGAAGGGCCAAGGTGAGAAGGGGCATCGGAGGCGTCACAACTGTAAGGTCTGTATACAGGACATATTACTGATAGTAGCGCCCACTTGGGGCGCCAAGCTGAGGGGGGTACCCACCTGCAGGATTTCCATTCAGTGCGTAAACGAATTAGTAGCGGAATCTGACACAGGTGAAAGTGACCGAGGGGAAAGGAAGCGGGGGTTCCAAATGACGAGTCGCTAGTGTGGAAACATGTTCTCGAAGCAACCGTAGTTATCAGTGCGGGAAGATGCTTGCCAAAGTGTTGCACATAACAATGACATCACTCGAATATTTATCTGCAGTTCTGAGACACAAAATATCGAAGACCTGCCTCGAAGTTGTCTCTGCACTCAACTCCAGCTGATGACCCGAAGAGAATACAAGAGAACAAAGGGCTGCACATCTGGAGGCATGTAGGAGGTCTAAGTCGACTCAGATGGCGCGATCAATGGATAGTTCATTTTCACCAGTCTATTTTCACATGCTGACACCAATACGTGCTTGGAGCACTTCGAGGAGGAGACCTGGGAATGAGCATGTCGGACATCTAACTGCTTCTTCCGTTACGTTGCCGACACCGTATTCGTATGGCTACGTGAAAGAGACAAGCTGCATAATATTCTCATACATGGCGACTCCGTTCGTCTGAAGATCAAATTTACCGTGAAAGTCGAAATCTCTAGAGGGATCCCATTGCTGGAAATTCTGGTAAGAATGCAAGCAGATGGTACACTCGGCGAGAGTGTATATTTCAGGAAGATAGATGCCCACTTGTACCCGTACACCGACAATTGCTACGACTCTGCGCAGAGGAATGGAGTGTTTCAAATATTGGTACAAAGCAACTGCTCTCTCTCTCTGACACGGAGAGCATCTGGGACACCTAAAGACCGTTTCCCGTAAAAAAGGCTACACAGAGCGACAGATTCCACCAACACTACGCACTACAGCGACAGTACAACCGAGAGAAACAGAAGATGAGTCAGAAAAGGTTTAAAGAGCCGGTATTTTAAATTAATCTGCGGGGACATGGAAATAACTACAAAAAACTGACATGATTAAAATGCTCTGTTTATGTTGACCCATAAAAATATTATTATAACGCGATCTAACTAATTTCATGAGTAACTTAACACAGGCAACACTTACTTCGTGCGACATTTTCAGTAGGCATACGCATTGCTTAATTACCTTTAATAATTAAGTTCCCTAACAAAATACCTACCATTTTACCTTGGAGAAGTTTATTATCTCCCACTTCATAAGTAAAGCATGTGCATTGAACATGCTTGGCTCATAATTGTAATTCAAAATACTTTTCTACAAGGAACATGAAACATTGAATATTCGATGCACACTGCACGGAACGTGACAGAGTACCTGCTACTCTGAAGATCTCAACGAAAATCTACTTTCTGGAACCTCTCAAAATATTTATGAAACCAAGGAAAATGCAAAAATTAAGTTAATGAAGAACAGTAAAGAATCAAATGCTTCACACGGAGAAAACGAATTCTGGCTCACACTAGCCGAGGCACCATCAAGGTAGCTATTGAGTTTGTCCTACGCAGCGGTGCAATATACGGAAAGAAGGATGAATACTCGAGGAACATCATATATACTACACAGTGTATATGGAACAGACGATCATACAAGCGATGATCGCATATCGACTACTGCAGTGAAGTAAGTCGACGACCACCGAGCACACTTTCTATCTGAAATACTCGGAATTGCTATTAACCATACACGTGCTGTGGGGTAATGTTATGGGGAAGGCTAACCAAAGACTGCGTAGAAAATGAAACAGACCTACTAAGGAGACTGCCTACACTACGTTTGTCCGTCCTCTTTTAGAATACTGCTGCACGGTGTGGGATCCTTACCAGATAGGACTGAGGGAGTACACCGAAAAAGTTCAAAGAAAGGCAGCACGTTTTGTATTATCGGGAAATACGGGAGAGAGTGTCACAGAAATGATACAGGATTTGGGCTGGACATCATTAAAAGAAAGGCGTTTTTCGTTGCCATGGAATCTTCCCACGAAATTCCAATCACCAACTTTCTCCTCCGAATGCGAAAATATTTTGTTGAGACCGACCTACATGGGCAGGAATGATTACCACAATAAAATAAGGAAAATCAGATTTCGTACGGAAAGATATAGGTGTTCATTCTTTCCGTGCGCTGTACGAGATTGGAATAATAGGGAATTGTGAAGGTGGTTCGATGAACCCTCTGCCAGGCACTGAAATGTGATTTGCAGAGTATCCATGTATATGTAGATGTAGATACACTTCTATTGGGAACCGTGCCATTAAAGACTCTATCGAGGTATGGGTAATCGATCAGTTGATCACCCACTGCTGCGACGACAACCTTAGTAAGGTCTGGGAACCAGCACTTAACTTACTTTGATAAAAAGTGGAAAGACATATCAAGTGGAAAGACATATCATACAAGAACAACGGGATGGACTGTCTTTTTAGGAAGGCAAGGTATCTTCAGACACGTCTCTGGGTTGAGTACCTGGCAGCGACTCTCGGACGGAATGGGGAACAGGAGGGATGGGGGAAAGAGCAGTATCTGCACGCCTACCCACAGGTAGCCAGTCATTAGCGCATCTGACGACGGCAACGTGATCGGTTGCCGAAACGTTGTGCCTGTTGCACACCAAGGTTCGGCTATAAATCCGTGAATTATTCTGTTATCAGTTAAGCTGAGAGAAACTGAAGAACCACGATTTACAGAGCAACATAGAACCTCTTAGCAAAATCCCACCTTGCAGATAAAGACAGTTGGAAGGGAAAGGAGAAACCTGAAAATATGAAGAAAATATCGTTAACAATATATTGAAAATCTTACATTCAGTGATGTAACACACACGAACTACTGTTGTCCCTTTGCTAAGAATTGTGTCATTAACTATCAGAGTTGGTTTGTGATCCAAAACTTCGATTTACTGTTGTAGTTTCCAGTTTGATTATCGTTTGTACTATTGGTTGTGGACCGTGAGAAATACAAGGGTTGTCCAGGTGGTAAGTTCCGAACGGTCACTAAATGGGAACCACAGTGAAAATCAGAAAAATTTTATTTGCAAGATACACTTTCCAGATCTTGAAAGTCTCTTCGGGTTTGCTGCCGGATCCTGAAATCAACTTGATTCGATATTTCGGCGATCCAACTGGTCGCAATCTTCAGGAAATGCTGCTTCTGCTGATGAGTCCCGCTGAGAACTGACACCAGGTTGCAAATCGACGTCCTATATAGGCCACCGTTCAGTACACGGCGCATTCGCCGCCCATCACAGTTGCTGCGCTCCAACACAGGGAGGTGGCGCCGCCCTTAGTGGAACACTGCTGGCAACGATATATCGCACTCAGGGCCGCACCGAAGAACGTCCAATTTTGATGCGAGATAATACAGGTTTCCACGTGTCGCTAAGAGGAAACCCATTGTCTCTGTTGATTAAATTATCGGCAACTGCCACAGTTTCATCAAATTTCATACTGTGTCCCTCATTTAAGCAGTGTTCTGCTACTGCCGATTTTTCCGGCTGTTGTAGCCTCGTATGACGGCGATGTTCCACACACTGTCATGCACTGTGCGAATCGAACGGCCAATGTAAACTTTCCCACATTGACACGGAATTTTGTACAGACCGGGTTTCCTAAGCCCCAAATCATCTTTCACAGAGCCGAGCGGTGCCCTAATCTTATAAGGTGGACGGAACACACTCTTAATGTTAAAATTACTTAAAATTCGTCCAGTCTTAAACGATAAGCCTCCAGCATAAGGAAGAAAGGCCACCGATCTATGTTCCTCTTCATACGCCTCCGGAGATGGTCCAAACTCCATAGCCCGACGAATCTGCTTCTCGGAGTATTCATTTTACTTAAAAACAGCCATCAAATGCGCAAGTTCTTGAGTTAAGCTGTCCGCGTCGGAAATGGCATATGCTCTCCGTACCAATGTCCAAAGGCGGGAGACATTGTCGTTCTAGGCACCTTTACTCGTTCACAGTGCGCTCACAACTCAAAAGAGTGTCTTGATGCGCCGGCCGGGGTGGCCGAGCGGTTCTAGGCGCTACAGTCCTGCCTCGAGCATGGATGTGTGTGATGTCCTTAGGTTAGTTAGGTTTAAGTAGTTCTAAGTTCTCGGGGACTGATGACCTCAGATGTTAAGCCCCATAGTGCTCAGAGCCATTTGAACCAAGTGTCGTGATGCGATCGACGGTCACACTAGAGACACTACCCAACCCATCTGTGCTAAACTTAATTGTGTTTTCGCTGTGGTGTCCGTTTCGCGACCGATCTGATCTTACTTTCTGGACAACTCTCGTAGATAATGGTTTATAGGAGCGCTTTGTAATTATAAGCATGTTTCACCCATGCATTTGTGTTATGTGAGCCTGTGTGACATTTGTGTCTGGATACATTTTGATCTCATTAAAATTGCAGCGTACCCCCAGAAGTAATTTAAAGTGAAGAAAATAGCTAGAGGTGCGAAAATATGTTATGAATGATTGGAGATCAAAGTAAGTAGCGTCTGATCATCGCAATCACTGTTCATCTCATGACAGGACAATCTCTTCCTCAGAAAACCTGGTCATTCCTGGGTGGGACCGACTTTGGATTTCCTGTTTTCTCTATCTGTGTGCAGGTTCCGCTAATCATACTAATTCTGGGACTGCTTCAGCGACCACAGTTGCGTGGGACAGTGGAATGCAGTACTTTTGAGAAATCGACGATTTTAGATTAATCATCCGAGTCACGACGATACAACAAAACACTGAAAACCAAAAACCCTTAGTCTCAATGTGAGTTGGGCGGCGATGAAGTGAATGGCTTTTAAGTCAAATAAATCATTAGCAGATGTCAACAGCCGTGCCGAGGTAGATACTCGGTTCCTGAACGATCAGCGAACCGTGGGGCGTGGCCAGTTCTTGGATGGGTGAGGTACACCACGTGCTGTTGACAATTTTCCCTTTGCATTTATGGAAGAGGGGCAGGGAGCGGGGTGGCGTAAAGTTCCCTAATCAACCGTCTTTGGGCCAATGTTCTCGATTGCATTCTGAACCTCTCCTCAGTGTACCGAGATTTGAGGACATGTGACACTGCTGATAGTGATTCTTCCGTCGGGTGGGAAGGTACAGCTTGAGGGAGGGGAGTCTCTTGGTGCTCTTCGAGAGCAGGAGGCTATGTGGCGGCACCGGATTTCACCCTCTTCCTTCTCTCATCGTCTCAAACACGAACGCGACACTACACTATATATTTACACACACAGCTCTCACATTTCTCAAAGGAAAGGTGTCTGCGGGGGCGGAGGATAGTAAAAACCTTTCCAATTAGGCGTGTGAACGTGTCGTTCAGGATATCCCAGCCACTCATACCATACGTCTTTACTTACTTTCTATTAGCGGATAACCTTTGTGTCACACAATGAACATTACTTGTATTAACCATACCCAGATATCGCAGAGCTCTGTCTAAACTTGCCTCTGTTTTTTGAAATACCCTTGGTATGAATACGGAATGTTTAAACACTTCTGATTCATATCAACACCCACATCAACAAGAGAGCTTGGGATGCTAGCAGTACCGATCTGTCTGCCATAGAATTGAACACTTGTTATAGAATCACGGCATAACTGTTCGAATGTTTTTGTTATTGTTCGAATAAAGGTATGAACTTCCAACAAACTGCCTCTCTTTCCCGTACAAAAAGTTCTTGAACTAGTTGGCTGAAATTTGTAAAACCTTTTCAAAATAATAGATTTGATTCGATACAGCTATGACTGGTCAAGTGACTAAGCTACTGAAGTCCGAAAAGCTCGGAGATCATCCCATAGTTGCTGAGCTACACCATACTCTGAATACAGTTTGTGGTTTTGAATCTTAAGCGGATATCATCTATGGCCATCTAGTAGTGCTACAAGACTCAGTTACAGAATTATGCATCATAACGAGTAAAGTGAATGAAAACTTGGATGATAATATAACTTTAATTTAGACTTTCAACACAGAGGTTCTGTCAGGATACATCAAAGTGAGATTCGTCTGTTTGAAGGTTTGCCCATATACACTAAATACACTTCGCTACTTTCACATGATACAAACACAGAATTCTCATCCTGAGGAGTTTGTTTCACGTGTTCGTGAAACACTAGACTGGATAATCAGGCTTTCAGAGTTCTCGTCGTGCACCATCGCCTACCATTCGGTCTCTTTCAGGACTTCAGTGCATGTAATGCACAATTATGACCACCACAATATGTGAGCCGAGGATATAAATACTGAGAACCTCATGCAGGCAAAGGAGCTACATCTCCTACACATTTCAATAGCACTATTTGGCTGTCCTCCACCACGACCCTGGCGAAAAGCTCCACTGCTGAAACAGCTATGACTGGTCAAGTGACTAAGCTACTGAACTCCGAAAAGCTCGGAGATCATCCCACAGTTGCTGAGCTACACCATACTCTGAATACAGTTTGTGGTTTTGAATTGTAAGCGAATATCATCTATGTGTTCAATGCGATCGACGATTTGGGCAGAAGTGACCACTTCACTGATCTGGACACATCTATCAGATCTACCAGTGCCGAAGATGAAAGTTAATGAGGCTAAATGCGTGCTGTACAGGTAAATGGATGCGTTTGAATTTAGTGTCATTGTTTTAGAATGGATGAATTATATTAACTGCTGTCCACCAAGACACTGAAGCATCCATTCTAAAGTCTTCATGTCTATTACGAAACCTACCTATCCATTGGTGGAGTAAAGGAGTTCCGTTCTTCAATCAAGAGAAGGCGTATGACTCGGAGAAAGTTAAAATGACGCGTACCGCAAGAAACCTCATAGCCTTTTGGGTTACAGGGCAAAATGCTGCAGGGTACTGTTATTGCTCATTTCTGAGACATGATTGAGACGATAGATCAGGGACTTTACTTCTGCTCCATATCCGTTTTGGAACTCGCTTCTACATTGCTAGTGGCTCATGACACAAGATCTGATTACTACAAAATCCGCTACTCCTTCTTGTATGGGAAAGAAAGGAGTCTAAAGAAATCGTTCTCGCCCTGTTCAATCTCATTTTGTAGACAAGAAGACTTCCTTGATCTGAGCGAAGAGCACTAGTGATGCTGCCTCTAGTTGTGCACTAAAAACGCCTGAAAACGTGGTGTACTACTGCCTTGTCTGGCTTCTCGAGCCCAGATGGCTCGTACTCACTTTCAGTTCTGTGAGGAAATGTCGGCCTAGAAATGACAACCCGACCTTGTCGGAAGCAGGTATCTACAACGCTTTTCTACACAAGAAAAGCTTTATTGTTATCTTTTTAGATCTTGATACTGCTTGCTATGTCACATGGAGGCATAGTTTTCATATAAAACTTAACAAGTGAATTTTGGCGAGTTTACCCACATTAATACAGCCCTTCCTCTCGCATCGTTATTCCAGGTAGCGACTCAGGAACATCCTGTCAGATGAGATTCAAGGATCGCCGGCTAACTAGGCCTTTTAATGTCCGTGCGAAGGACTATCTTGAGCAACTTGCTGTAGCAAATATCAGTTCTTAAATAAGGATGGAGCAAATACCCACCATGGATGATCGACATGCCCACACTTAACTTGAACATGAAGGAGTACAACAAGGCCACGACTCGGTCTGTAGTTTTAAAAAGGATTCTTAACGGTAGTTTATCGAAGTATCGCGAGCACATGGCGGTTCCTACAGATTATTCGGAGAAAGGGGACAAGGCCGGATGCTCAGTTATATGTGCAGATTTTATCATTAAACTCCACTTACCCAGCGACTTCTGGTTGTAGTATGCAGACATCTGTATGATCAAGAAGGCACTAGAGCATATGAGAGTTTTTGGTGGAGGCAAATTTCTTTTCTGCACGGATTTTCTTAGAGCTATGCAGGCTGCACATAAAATGTTCCCAGCAGATAGGGTAGTTCAGATGATCCAGGACCCTAATGCAGCTTATGAACAGGTAGAAGAAAGAGGTCGCCTTTTGCTGGATCCCTGGATGCGTGGGTATCGGAGGGAATGAGAAAGCTGAGAGAACAGCGAAAGCAGCCTGCCAGGAAAATACGCAATCCCCTACAGGCCGTCGTGTCGTGGGTGACAAAGAGAATGTCGACTGAGCGGGAAAGCCAAAGACTACAAGTAGCGTACAAGAAGCTGCGGTCCGTCAAGCGGACTCTTCGCCCAAGGCGCACTTCCTTTCGAACTGCAGAAGGGCCGACGTGGTTCTCTCTCGCCTTTATATCGGACACTGCCCAATGACGCATGATTATCTCTTGACGCATGAAGATCCACAGGAATGCAGTGCTTGTGGCGTCCCGTTCGCGGTACATTATTTTTTTCGTGCTGGTTGCAGAGCAGCCTTTGGTCTACCTAGAGACTTACCCTCTATTTTGGGCGGTGACGAATTAGTGTCAAAACAATTGTTCATATTTTGTGTAGTGTCAGGATTTCTGCCCAATTTAATTGAAAGGAGTTTTTAATGTATTCTTCAGTGATTGGCTCATCCT
The DNA here is from genome assembly GCF_021461395.2 of Schistocerca americana. Lineage (NCBI taxonomy): Eukaryota > Metazoa > Arthropoda > Insecta > Orthoptera > Acrididae > Schistocerca > Schistocerca americana. Next base: position 169,743,670 of record NC_060123.1, on the reverse strand, counting down.
ATTAATTCCGTGATCAACGAGCCACCTTACTGTCTTCCACTCTTTTATTAATTATTTTAAAGTGTGACAAAGTTATGTATAGATCTTCTGAAGATTAAATGTAAAATTTTTAATACTGTGGCTGTAGTTACATGACTTTTTCCTTTCGTTTTAACAAAAGTAACTACTCCTAGGCCACTACAAGGACCTTGTGACCCCACTGATTAGCTCCCACAAAATTGAAACCCATTCATCCATACATACCAGATCACTTCGAACACTAAAGTGGCTTCTGATTATTGCATTTTTCACTCGCTTGTAGAATATTCCGTAATTTTTATGGCCTGCATCGGGGACAACAATACTTTCTCTTCAGATATTTCAACTGTGAACCTTACAGTCACCATCAAGGCGCCTCTCAGTCTTCAGATATTTCGGCTGTGAAGTTTACAGATAACTTCAAGGCGAGTCGGTCACCAGTTCCCTTGATGATGATGATGATGAAATTCACATTCAAAGTATCTGGAGCGGAAGTATTGCTTCCCCGGATGCAGACCTGGAAAATATCAGAGAAGGAGAATGGTATCCCTGAAGGGAGTATCTTCAGTGTGACCATTTTTGCCGCGGCCTTAGAAAGCTTTACCTCCTCTGTTACCTACTGTTAGAAATCCAAAGGACTGATCATTATTCTGAGTGTAGTGTCCCACTTCTACACATGAAATAGTACTGGTCACACTAAAAAAAAAGATCCTATAAACTTACGGCCAGGAACTGCCACTTGTTGAGATATGGACGATTTTATTTGTATCATTAATAGTACCTGTACTCAGAGATGTAGGGTGTCTTCCTGTTGAAGTTCATTGGACACTTCTTATTGGTTACATTTGTCTCTGTACCTAGCTCTTTGTGCTTCTTTTATCCTCTATTACAGATTACTTACATCTGTCTTCTACATCAACCATTCCATAAATATAGTTTTAATGTTGTTTCGGTATCAGAAAAAGATTGGTGTTTCCGTGGAGAGTGGAAACCGTAATCAGTGAAATGGAGTACTATTATCCCTTGCAGGCTGCCTCAGGCATGGATGTGTGTGATGTCCTTAGGTTAGTTAGGTTTAATTAGTTCTAAGTTCTAGAGGATTGATGACCTCAGATGTTAAGTCCCATAGTGCTCAGAGCCATCTGAACCATATCCCTTGCAGGAAACAGCAGATATGGTACGTTGCTATGGTTTACGCAAAAGCGTTAATCGAAAGATACCTGTTATACGCTGAACAACATTCCCATGTAGGTTGTTTCAGAATTTAATGGTACAGAATCGTTGGCAACAGATCGAGGTAGACCTTACAATGTTCTTGTGCCACACGAGGAGTAGCGAATGTTGTAATGAGTACAAGAAGATCCTCAACCAAGTGAGTGCAGAACTAGAGCTACTGAAGGTAGAAACCGCGCTCTTGCTTGATAATGTTGTACGCGAAACTATTTCATCCTCATCACTTGGAGCGTACGCGAACTCTGAGGTCTTGCTGGATGGGAGACTTGCTAGTGGTCTCTAAGACAGAGCGCAGGAATTACGCAATTCACAGCATTTCATTTACGGCAGAAGAACTATTCCCACAGAGCGAGATACTGAACTACCACCATAGCCACTATTTGGCATATGCAGATCCTCGACCGATGATGGAAACAAGGCCTCGGGTTCGCTTTGGTAACAACTGTGAGCACGTACTATGCGCGACAGTCTCGTAGTGCCAAATACTTTATCAGGTAACTTAACAGGTGCCGCTCATCAACAGTATCTGCACAACATATTACCAACACTATTGCAGATCGCTATCCCTGCAGAGAGACAACGGATGTCATTTATGCACGACCGGACTTCATCTCATTTTCTGCCATTGGTACGATAGTACCTAACACAAAAATTAAATATTGCGATGAGTTGCTTGAGGAGGTACGATAGCATGGCTTTCCAGTTCACCTGACATTAATCTATTAGATTATTGGCAGTAGGGACAGACAAATGCACACCACTCTATCGGCAACTTGCATGCTCCACAGGAGAGTTGCATGTGGCAAAATCGGAGGACACTCAGGTGTGTTCTCTAAAGTTTGTGGTTCTTGAGGAGAAGGACTCAAGAATAAATGATGACCATATTGAATACCTCCACCAGTCTGATTGTAAAGCAGGTGGTGTGATTTCTGAAATATTTTCGCAATTAAAATTATGAGATTAAAGGCTGACAGTATTATAATAACCTTAGCCACACGTCGTGTGGAGCAACTCTGCTCCAGCGGTACAGCGGTATAGCTTGGATTATGAGTGTCAGATGTGTACACTAGTAGGGCTCACATGTTTGAAGATCATATACGATATGCAACGTGAGGGGATTATGTTGTCTACAGGAGTCTACAGGACCTTTACGTACATGCTCTTCCGAGATATAGTTTCTTGCCTCACTCACAATCACTAGTATTCCATCTGGTCAATTATTCATAATCGCCAATGACTTTCGTAATTCGTCACAAAAACATTCAATATCCACAGGAAGCAAGACCTTCTGGCACTAAATGTGTGCCAGATTCCAACTCAGCGGTAGAGCACATTGCCTCCTTGGATGACGGGTAAGCCTAAAATTCCTTTGAAACTACTGGACTACAAGAGGAAGAGAACGCCACACTATGGTTACCCGCCGAGGTTTTACAATATGTTACATAAACACCACAAGTATGGTACAATGGTGGACAGCCTTAAATGTTCAGGAGATGGTGCCGAATCACGTCATCAAGATCCACTTACCAATTGAATTCCCTCTCTATGATGCAGATATCTATTTGATTTTGAGGGCACTGCGGCAGATGATGCGTATCAGAGCTAAGGGCCTCCTCATCTGCTCCGATTCCGTCAGAACACTACAAACCATCCAGTGCGTGTACCTGGTGGAGCAATTAGTCTAGTAAACCCAGGTCGCCCTCTTCCGTTGGCAAGATATGGCAAAGGAAGTGATACACTCTTAGGCATACGGATATTCTGGGCAATTATAAGGCAGATTCAGTGCCAATAAGGTCTCTGCGCTACCTACTATTGCGCAACGGTTAGCCCCTCCCCATGTGGTGATAATACTGTCGAGACAAAGAGCCGCAAGTGTTTCAGAGAGGGGAGACAAAGAGCCGCAAGTGTTTCAGAGAGGAAATGGTTGGAACTAGAAGGTAGTTAGCCATGGCAAGTGAAATTTTAATTTACTTCCAGCTACGAAGTTGTAACTCACTCTGGTCTGGATGGTACAATACCCTTACAGTTATCTCTACAGCAAAACGACCCACCAGTGTGCGCTGCTTATTGTGTTCTAACATTTTTTACGTCAAATTACGAAAGGATGCAGGAAGAACACACTTTATAAAACATAATCATATGTGAAGGGCCCCATTTCGAGTGATATCATTCACTGTTGTAGTTAGTTAACTTTAACCACTAACACAGACTAAGTGTCCATAAACGGTTCAACAGTGCTCAAGGCACTCATTTTGCAGAATAAAGGCTTCACCAAATCTTGTTGTAGTTAAATTTCAAGCAACAATTCGAACCGCCCAGTGGACAGAATTCCGATCAACATACGACAGAGGTTGGTATTCTATACCAAGAATGCGAGGTGGATTGCGCATTCTGTTGGCTAACGGAGAACGTTTACAGCCATGACCGTGGGATGAATACTGGCGAGCGACTCAACTGTAAGAAGAAACGTCAGCTGAAAACCACAGGGTGCAGGCACAGGTCGAGGAGACAAACAACGGAAACTTCGATATGGCCACAGGAAAGTTGCAGAATTACTGTGGGGTAAAATAAGCGTAAATCCTGAAAGTGGTAAGTGTTGCAAGATCGTCAATTGATGGAAAAAGAAAAATCTAAAAGAAACGACGCCAGATTTCTGCAGAGACGACTTAACAGCGGGAAACCGAGCTTCTGCGAGAGCAGCACGCATAGGAGAGTGGATTCTTTTCTGATGTATTCTGAAGGTCCTACTGATTCCATTGGGTTCAGCTGTTCCTAAGGCAACGTCTGTCCCGACTAGCCTGCAGTTTACGATGGAAATTGATTTCCATCCTCACCGCACAGTAGAGCCTCCTAGCATGCCGAACTCCTCTCGAAGACAGACAGTCCCCAGTCGCTGCGGTAAAGTGCGGCCGTTGCACTTACCCGAAGGACGTTTCACATCATGATAAGATGAACTCGTCTAACGTACATGGAAAACTCTAAAACCGCACTGAATTATTTGCTAGCACTATCCACTCTGGATAAGGGGATGTGATTGTAGAGTCTTCCAGGCAGTCATTTTTTTTGAAGCCATTTTGACTATTTTTCGGCCGTGACAGTCTCAAGAAATATGTAAAGGTTTTTTTAATTTACCGCTACCAGTCACAAACTTTGTCAGCTATTGTATTACTTATTTATTTAGCGACATGATTCGAGAGTTATACCTCATCTGCAAGCTAAATGGGATTACAAAAACAACTTTACGATAAGTTCATGCTGATGTTATGTAGTCATTTCATAAATGCTGTGGTCATCTTTGTAACAAAACGTGCAGAAGAAATGTAAACATCTGACACCACATAGATCCACAAATCGATAGTCAAATCGAAACCAGCTATATTTCGACCGCCATCTTGTCCACTGCACTACAGAACTGTTTGTGGTCGTGTTTCCAAGTTACTGCTATGTTAGTGACAATTTGTGAACAGTGATCAAGAGAGCCACAGAAATGGAAACACCGCAACGCATCACAACGAGACTGCCACGCCAGAAGAACAAAGATGACCACAGCATTTACGAAAAGGCTATGTAACATCAGCATAACCTTATTGTAAAGTTTTTTTTTTGTAATGCCATTTAGCCTGAAGATGAGGTATAACCCTGGAAGCATGTCGCTAAATAAATAAGTAATACAATAGTTGACAAAGTTTATGACTGGGAGCGGTAATTTAAAAAAACCGTTACATAAGTCATTTTTTTTGTTTGGATTTTGCTACATTTGTGAATGTACATAGTTCGTTTACGATCATTTGTTGTGCCTATCCATAGTAAACGAAAGGTATGAATTGCAATTTAACTAATTTGCTGCCCTAGTTAATTCAAACTGTTCTTACAACCCTGAGATTTAATATGCATTTGCATATTACAACAGCCAGCAAGTTAAGATGTGTATTAATAAAAGCTGCATATCTTGCACTTTACAAGACTTTTTCTTATAATTAGCTTGCAGGACTAAATATTTCATTGGCGCCCAAAAGTAAATAGTTTAGTAAATCACAAGGCTAAATATTTCACTATCAGATGTCGTATGAAGTTCCTTAAGACAGCTAACCACTTAGCCTAAACGTCAGGGAGGAGTTTTTAATTATGATTTCGTGTGGCTAATTCTAACTGTCTGAATACACCATAATCATTTGATTTTAACTCTTTGTACATGTTTGTTTGCTTTAATATACACTTTCCAATTTTCATCTTTTCCTTACTTTCTATGAGAAGGGCACAGATTTCTTTAATCCGTAGGAGAGTGTCACAGAGATACTGAAGGAACTGAACTGGAGGACTCTTGAAAATTGACGTACACTATCCCGAGAAAGTCTATTAACAAAGTTTTAAGAAACGGCTTTAAATGATTGATCTAGGAATATACTACAACCCCCTACGTATCGCTCACATAGGGATCGTGAAAATATGATTAGAATAATTACTGCATGCGCAGAGGCATTCAAACAATCATTCTCCCCGCGTTCCATACGTGAATGGAACATCAAGAAACCGTAATAATTGGTACAATGGGACGTGTCCTCTGCCATGCACCTAACGGTGGTTTACAGAGTATAGATGTAGATTGCAATTAATACACTTTGCTGTGCAATAGCGTTTATACGAGTTTTGTTTTACTGACATTTGGGCGTTGAAGACAACGCTTACTAGCATTGCAGCTCAAATAATGTTTATCACATGACCTTTGTGCAAGCAAGAAAGTAATAAGGAATGTGCAAGGGGCATTCAGCAGTTCGAGTGAAACTGAAGTAGGAAAAACTATGTATTTTTACAAAATGAGACTTTTACTATATCTCAATCTAATCCCCACCAATATTAATGCAAATTGAATTAGTTTTTTTTATATCCTGCGCAAAGAAGTCTTCGTCATACTGTTTGAGCCACTTTCCGACAAATTCTGTGATCGATTCGTCGTAGCTGAACTTTTTTTCACATAACGTCTCGCTGAGTGGACGAAACAAAGCAAATCCGAAAGAGCCAAATCTGGGCTGTAGAGAGGATGAGATAGTGTCTCCCAACACATTTTTTCAATGGTTTCTGGGGTCAGCTGGGTCGATGTGGGGGCGAGCATAGTCGTGTAGCAATATCAAGCCTTCATTTTGTGATCTGCGACGTTTCTGTCATTTCTGGCTTTATTTTGTTCATATGTATGTCTGAGTAGTGGGCACTGTCTAGTGCACGCTGATCTTCAAAATAATCACAAAAGTCGACACCTTGGGCATCACAAAAGACGTTCAACCTGACTTTTACCGCTGATGCTTGCGTTGGTGTGTTTCCATTCCATGATTTATCTTTTGGAATCTAATTCAAAATGGTGGATCCAAGTTTCATCACGCGTTAAAATCTTGTCCAGGAAAGGGTCGTTTTCATTTCATAACTTTGGTTAAAGTCTGTACACACTTTGACTCTTGTTCCCTTGCGTTGTGTTATTTTTCCGGGACCCACCTTGCATTTGGTTTTTTGTACTTGAGCTTATTACTGATAATGAACTGTCTCAACACTTACTGCAACTACTTTTGGTATATGTTCGACTGCAATACGTCTATGTTCACGAATAATGTCGCCAATGCAGATTTCAAGGGAATAAATTGCCCGTCAGTCACTGAGGTTCGATCGTTTTTGAACTGCTATATCCACTTGCCAAAATTTTCGAGGTTCATACAACTTTCGCAATACTGTAAAAACATTCGATAAAATAATTTAGCCGGTTTTTCATCTGCAGAAAACAAGAAAACGTATCACTGGAACGTTGTTCAACTAACGTGGAAACTTCACTGTGACATGTTATCGTCAATTATAAACAAAACGACTTTCATTCGTCAACTGTTGTCAGCTCATCCCAGAGATGCCAACCTAAAGCCACGAAAACACAAAACGCCTCAGAAAAACTGTTTCACTTCTACGCAATATCTCTCTTTAATTATTGTATGTCCCCCGTACTGTAGTCCAGAGCAGGGTACGATACACAATGTCTGGATTGCACTGCGACAGCATGTGCATTTACTGAGCAACATCCTTGAACGGCCATGTTACGCGTAAATACGTAGAATGGGAGCAGAGGTGCGTTGAATGTTGTGTATCATTACCTGCTACTGGTAAACGTTGCGTGACAGACGTTATCGTAGACCCTCAAGTTACGCAGTTGGTGGAGTTTACGGTAGTTAGTGAATGTTGTGTGTCATATCGCGAAACTCCTCACCATGCTGCGGGTAATACCACAACAGTGATGGGAAAGTGGAAAACACAGCAGGAAGAGAATTGGACGAGTTGCAAGAGCGCCAGTGGACCACGGTGTGTGATGTCACAACGTCATGATAGATACAACCTCAGAGCAGTCCTGTAGATCTTCATATGTAGCGACGGCGCATCTTGCGCTGTGGACTGTGAGCGTGCGTCTTGTAAATAACTATGATTAACTGATTAACGCGTATATCTCGGGGGAGGGGGATGTAACACACTACTTAGAGTTGCAGTTTGGTGGGTTTGTGGATAATTTATATTTTCGAAGAAAATAATACGAAGTTAGCGTGATTTAATACGTGATGACGTCTTACAATGAACTTTTGTGTTCGAACTGTTCAAGAACTGTGGATTTTTCGCCCCTAGTCTGGTTTAAGAGTTCATGACTTGCTATTTCAAGTCAGAGGTACGTAAAAAAAATCTTACAGAATGCTCCACGAAGATTGCTTCATGGCCTTTAACATCATCTTTGATTTAAGAGCTGCACCGTTCTCGTTCGCCCCACCGATAGAAAATGTGAAATGAGGCTCCTAAATAGTTTGCGTGCGTAGAACCCAAGAACTTTATGATGATTTGATACCATCAGCTTGCGCGTAAAGCCACAACTTCGCGTTTAGTTACTGTTTGACGATGAAATATCGTACAGTCTACTTATCTGAACCTTGTCTCTAAACTGGAAAAAAATACTGAGAAATCATGTGCTAATCTAAAATCCAGCACCGTTTTAAATTTATAGCGAATTAACATCCCATTCTTGGAGTTTCATTTAAAAAAAAGAGAGGGGAATTTTGTAGAACTAAAGGAATGGGCGGTAAGATGTCACTGAGCTGATAGTTAAGAATGGAACGTTAGAGTTATTTAGAAAATTAAACTCCTAGAATGCTTGTCATTATACACAACTCATATTTCTCATCTGTAGCGTATGCTATTTTTTCATTTTATTGTTTAAGTCCTATGTACATTTCCCCATTATCAACTCAATTGTTTTTATGATGTTAGTTTTCTATTCCACTTTAATTTGTTGAATATCTTTTGTCAAGAACCTTGCCGTAAACATTCATCGGCACGTAAGTCGGACGACTTAATGAAAGTAGGATCTTTATCTTACTACATGTATATTACTTTTGCTATTTTCAACATTCAAGGAATCGTTCTTGAATAATATATTCTCTTATTTGCCTGCTCCCGTGAGGAGCACCAATAACATCTGTTGATGGTATCATCCTCCCTGGTATAACATTTTGTCCGGACTTGGCGTTTTCTTTTTTTTCTTTTTTTTGAATTTTCATTTTATGTGCTATTCCAGCCATCTCTATTACCACACACGAGTACAAGGCTACTGTATTGTCAAAAGGCTCTTGTTTATGATTTTCAGTGTGTTATTTTTTGTGTTCATCTTGAAAACGTACTCGAAGAAGGACTTCAGGGACTATTTAAAGCTTGGTAGCAGTCTGTATTACGCGTAGAGAGGGGAACATAATATTCTCGGACGTTAATTTTGTTGGGAGAAGACCAGAGAGCTAATGTTAGGTTTTCACTATCTAGCTGTCTCGTTCTACTTCGGTCTGAAGGTTATGTCACAAAGGCGTTTTTGGTCTATGCCTCTCGCTTTCAGGTCTTTCAAGCTTTGTAAGGTCTGATTTCAAGTCTATTACTCGTTTCTCTGCGCCATAGCTTTCCTGTTGGTCTTTCACAGTTCGACTTGCATGCCAACGTTACCTCCCGGCACCGGTAACTTTGAGTAAATGTACTTAGCTCATCGAAACTGCTAGTTTCCCTTTAAAAAAGTTTGTATCATCTCAGCAAAGGAATGCAGCATTATTTCCTGCCTGTCCGTAACTAGGCAGTAATTAAAATATGGCCACTAGTTGAGGTAATTTCACAGTTCTGAACGTACCTAATGTGCCTGTTAGAGTAACGTCTAGATTGGAGCTTTCCTTGCACTAGTTTATAAGTAGATGGATTTGCAGGAAAATTATTTATAGCTAACTGCTGTAAACATATTTCAAAATTAGTGAAAAATGGTGACAGTTCTATATTTCAGATCTCGAGTGTGATCCAGATATTCACAGTTTAAGTGCCGGTCGAAACAAGGCCCCGGGAGTAGACAACATTCCATTAGAACTATTTACGGCCTTTGGGAGAGCCAGTCATGACAAAACTCTACCATCTGGTGAGCAAGATGTATGAGACAGGCGAAATACCCTCAGACTTCAAGAAGAATATAATAATTCCAATCCCAAAGAAAGCAGGTGTTGACAGATGTGAAAATTACCGAACTATCAGTTTAATAAGTCACGGCTGCAAAATAATAACACGAATTCTTTACAGACGAGTGGAAAAACTGGTAGAAGCTGACCTCGAGGAAGATCAGCTTGGATTACGTAGAAATGTTGGAACACGTGAGGCAATACTGACCCCACGACTCGACTTATCTTAGAAGACAGATTAAGGAAAGGCAAACCTACGTTTCTAGCATTTGTATACTTAGAGGAAGCTTTTGAAAGTGTTGACTGGAATACTCTCTTTCAAATTCTAAAGGTGGCAAGAGTAAAATACAGGGAGCGAAAGGCTATTTACAATTTGTACAGAAATCAGATGGCAGTTATAAGAGTCGAGGGAAATGAAAGGGAAGCAGTGGTTGGGAAGGGAGTGAGACAGGGTTGTAGCCTCTCCCCGATGTTGTTCAATCTGTATATTGAGGAAGCAGTAAAGGAAACAAAAGAAAAATTCGGAGTAGGAATTAAAATCCATGGAGAAGAAATAAAAACTTTGAGGTTCGCCGATGATATTGTAATTCTGTCAGAGACAGCAAAGTACTTGGAAGAGCAGCTGAACGGAATGGACAGTGTCTTGAAAGGAGGATATAAGATGAACATCAACAAAAGCAAAACGAGAATAATGGAATGTAGTCGAATTAAGTCGGGTGATGCTGAGGGAATTAGATTAGGAAACGAGGCACTTAAAGTAGTAAAGGAGTTTTGCTATTTGGGGAGCAAAATAACTGATGATGGTCAAAGTAGAGAGGATATAAAATGTAGACTAGCAATGGCAAGGAAAGCGTTTCTGAAGAAGAGAAATTTGTTAACATCGAGTATAGATTTAAGTGTCAGGAAGTCGTTTCTGAAGGTAATTGTATGGAGTGTAGCCATGTATGGAAGTGCAACATGGACGATAAATAGTTTAGTCAAGAAGAGAATAGAAGCTTTCGAAATGTGGTGCTACAGAAGAATGCTGAAGATTAGATGGGTAGATCACATAACTAATAAGGAGGTATTCAATAGAATTAGGGAGAAGAGGAGTTTGTGGCTCAACTTGACAAGAAGAAGGGACCGTTTGGTTGGACATGTTCTGAGGCATCAAGGGATCACAAATTTAGCATTGGAGGGCAGCGTGAAGGGTAAAAATCGTAGAGGGAGACCAAGAGATGAATACACTAAGCAAATTCAGAAGGATGTAGGTTGCAGTAAGTACTGGGAGGTGAAGAAGCTTGCACGGGATAGAGTAGCATGGAGAGCTGCATCAAACCAGTCTCAGGACTGAAGACCACAACAACTACAAGTGCCGGGGATGGAATACGATTGCAATGTTAATTAGATGCCCTGTTTATCTGACGTAATTACATTATTGTCCTCCAAAATAATCATCAAGGAATTCGTTGTCTACAAAATTAAACAAGAATCCCAATTAAACAAGTTTATTACATGACAAGCAATATAAGTGTTTTGACAAACGTTGATTATGCCAAAGAAATACCTTTGCAAGCCTAAGCACTGGATCTGAAATGTGACTCAACACGTATCAGGGTAAAACAATTATATTCGCAGAAGTCTTTCTGTGATTGCCAAACGGTTAATGTTTAAAGCAGAAAGCGCTACAGAAGGGTATGTGTTTGCGTCCATGGCTGGAGTTGAAAGCTTATTGACCGTACAGCTGCCGGTAACTCTTCAAAATGAAGCTCGAAATTGCTGAATCTCGATAAAAGTGACGCGACTTTCCGTACAGTTTGTGTCGCTGTTGCGGCTATATCTCACCGTGTTAATCTGCAGGAGGTGATTGAAGATGCTGGAGAATCAGTCATTGGTTTCGTACCAACTACTTGCATCTGCTTATATGCTCAAATAAGCCGGACTAGTGCCTAGGTCGCCTGTTCATCTTGCCTAGTAGAAGGAGTGCCCGTCTCGGGAGACGCTCGTCTGAAGAAATCGACCCATGATGGCTCCTGGATAGGAGCAGTTTTGTACCACCCGGTTTGTACGAGGAAGGCTCGGGTCTCTGCGTTCTACTGTTACCACTTAACTTTGATTGGCTGAACGATAAATATTCCGAGTGTCAGCTAGTGAGAAAATGTTATGGACGCTGGCTTCCTTCCCTTACTCTCATTTCAGGTGGCGAACCAGTAACAAGCTTCGTAACACTTGGCACTGAAAAACTGTATCCTACTCCCTTTCTCTGTCTATGGCCAAAGAGGATAGACCTCTTATAAGCACAACCATGTTTCTCTCCCCCATTTATAAATTACCCAACGACAGCGGTTTTCACGTTACTTAAACATTTTGTCTTGCATGGTCTGAGCTCAGCGGCTGTATCCCACAACTTCTGTTGTGTCCTAAACTTTGCTATCCCTCATTCCACTCTCAGATGTTATCTTTAGCTGTATTGCCAAAAACGGAATACACCCTTCTTCCACACAAAAGTAATTAAAAACAGATTCCTTTCTCCTGTGAGTTTCAGTATACGGCGCCCAGAGTGGTCCCTCAGAGCACGGATAGTATGATCACTTGAGGAGGAACCTCACCCGTGAGTTTGCGGGATTTTTGCAAATGTGGCTGAGTACTATTTAACTTCCTGGCTTTTATGATTACAACGTCCGTTCGCTCGCTTACAGCTCAACGCAAGATGCTTTCATGAAGGCTACTTAAGTGGACAAGTATTCAATAAGAAAACTATAAGCTACGTTACTTAAGTAATGGCAGTCACTGGTACTCTCATATGTTTCATTTATTTGCTCCGATTTTATTTGTCTTTTTATTCTGGCTTTTGCGTTGGTTATGGGACAGTCTGGGAAATCATAACAACAGAGCAGAAAATCTCTTCTGGTTTAACCATACATTTTGTTGTTGAACAAAATAATGCATGAGATACAGAAGAAATCGATAAATTAAGAACTCTGTTTGCCGAGCTCTTAGGTATGCATAATTCGTGAAATCAAGTTCTCTCTCCAACATACAAGCAATTTAAAACGTTAGAAAAATATTTCCGTCTAAAAAAGGAATAGTGTAATCGTTAGTCCTGTCAAAGCTTCACTACTGTGATGTAATTCAACCAGCACACATAGTGAAAAACTATAGACGACGCGAGCTAACGACGAACGCAAGCCTAAGATATGTGTTCAACATTTGTTGGATCATATCGGTCCTCCCTATACTCAGACAGGCAGCGTGATTGACGTGCTGTGTTTCCATAACAGATCGGATATGTCTAGCACCTTGGCTATAGCTTTACACAACACTAATTCTTTATTCACCTCCTCCTCCATTTCAGCCATACGACAGTGGAAAACAATTTCACTGTAAGCTGCGTCTTTTTACCCAAAACAACTCTGTATTCAAGAAGTGATTAGAGTCTTATCTTTCATCGTCGACTTAACTACGGTCTCAGTGCTTTTGTCACGCCCTTCTGTTTCTGTTTTTCTTATTTTCATCAAAACTACTAATCTTACCCTACTATTTCTCGTTTTTCCTCCGACCAGTCAACTTCTCGGCATTGATTCCTTCTGGTTGGTTGTCATATGTTCCTATTAGATGTGAGTATGCACATTCCACAAGAACGTAATGAGGAAATTGCTTAATGTTAATAAGACCTATATCTCTCGAATTCCACATATTCATTACTATACATATCGTCATTATTATTATTACATTATTATTATCATTATCATTATATTTTGCTCATGTGTCATGTAAATTGTAATGTGTACTCATGGAAGAAGTCTGGTTACATGTAAAAGAGGACCTGAAGGCCTTAATCTAGCAGGCGAAATAAATGCATTAATATATAAATAAATAACAAATAAGATTTCGAAACAGTGCTGACAACATGGTTGACTCATTTTCCACACGTATTACAGCTGATGATGAAAATTACAAATGGACTAAGCAAATAGTCATTAAGTCCAAACTCATACTAAAACGTGTAAGGACTACTAATTCTGAATCTAGAGCGGAATGCATTTTTAACTTATTAGCTGTCTGAAGTGGTGCATTCTATTTCACTTAAAACTTGAGGACATGAAATATTTCTGCAGCAATAATTTTACTTTTACCACTAGCGGGAATAAACCTACAAGAGACGTTATGAATGTTCATAGAAGACTCCCACCAACCAGAATTCCGTCCTTTCCATTAGGGAAGGAGGGAATTATTCTGCTTTGTGGGAATCTTCTATGGGTTGCAGTCTTGTGCTGTTGTGATATCCATTGTCCCGTAGACATTTACGTAAGGCTCATAAACAGAAATACGAAAATACTCTAAAATAACTTAAGGATCAATCGAATCGACTCTTTTTGCTTATGTGTCGCGCGGGGTAGCCGCGTGGTGTATGGCGCCTTGTTACGGTTAGCGTGGCTCTCCCCGTCGAAAGTTCGAGTCCTCCCTCGGGCATGGTGGTGTGTGTTGTCCTTAGCGTAAGTTAGTTTTAGTTAGATTACGTAGTGTGTAAGCTTAGGGACCGATGACCCCAGCAGTTTGGTTCCATAGGATCTTACCACAAATTCCCAAAATTGCTTAACTGCAACGCATCCATCGACGTAGAAAAGAGGAATCTGCAGACAGGCATAACTTCCAAACTCTTAAGATCAGAGTAGGTAGCGCAGAGATCACAGGTATAGAGTGACTGATGAAGAACTGCTTCCTCTATTTATCTCAGTGGATATGACCACAACACACCTAAGTATAACATAGCATTCGAAATTGAAATTGCAGTGCTACTGCGCACTAAATTGTTGGCTTTGCCAGGGATCGAACACAAAGCAAAAGAGATCAGAAGTTTTCCGACTGCAGATTAAGAACTAGGTAGAGGAGAAAACCGAAAAATAATGCATATTTAATTACTGTTTACACTGATGAGCCAGAACATTAAGTCCAGCTGCTTAATAGCATGCTGATCGACATACAATAGAGTTTCTGACTGGCATGGATTCTAAAAGTCCTAGGTAGATTTCTAGAGGTATGTGGCAACAGGCATATAGGCGCAGGTCACGCAATTCCTGCAAATTACGGGTCTGTGGTTTGTGGGCACAGAGATGGTTGCCGATTGCGGACCAGATGTGTTCTATCGGGTTGATATGAACGGAAATTGCTAGCCAAGACATCAGCACGGGTTCACAGTCATACTTTTCAAACCAGTATAGTACGATTTAGCCCAGTGGCAGGGCAGTTGTCTTGCAGGAAGATGCCATCGCCGTCGGGGAAGAAGTCAAGCAGGTGGTCTGCAGCAATCTTCAGGTGGTCCACAACTGTCCCGTTGCCTTCCACAAATCCCGTAGGAGTCCCGGTGATGTCCACCACAGCATAATACCGCCCCTACTGGGCAGCTTCCGTGGTGCGGTGATGTTTCGAGCAGCCATTTGCCAGGTTAACAGTGCACCTGGACACTACAATTGACATGGGTTAACGAGAAACCTGATTGATCCAATTGGGCGACACATTCCATTGATCCACTGCACAGTCTCTACGAAGCCGTACCCACATCAGTCGTGTTTGACGATATCGTTGACGCAACATGAAAACACTTCGGTGTCGTCTGCTGCAGAGAACCATGTTCGACATTGTGCGGCCTGGGGAACTTGTGCCTGCCCCAGCATTGTACTCTGTCATCAGATCGCCGTCTGTCCTGCTTTGCAGACAGGGTAAGCCACCGACCTCCTCGTTCTGTAGTGAGGAGTGGCGTCCATCATGTTGTCGCTTACTCGCAGTTTCGCCGTCACTGAACCGCTTTCCATAGATGCTCACGACAGTGGCAGCCAGACAACGGACTAGCCTACCCATTTCCGAGATGCTCCTTCCCAGGCACCGGGCCATAACAATCTGCTTTTTGTCAGAGTCAGTGGACATTCCCGTTTGCGGCTCGCACCGTGGTTAGAGTGATGTGCTATTCGTCTGTGCTCCACTTATACACATTCCTTGGCACATCACGAGCCCGCAACGCCACTTGGCGGCGGGAAGCGGTCATAATGTTTTGGCTCATCATTGTATATGAGCTCTTTGCTTTTCCTTAGCTGACGTGTTACCGTGGTACATGTGTCTGTGTGCAGGAAGACCAGCGGTTCGCCTCCCTGCCCGTGCCCTGGGGAGGATGGCGGCAAGCAACGCTCCCGAAAACGCAGTCGCAGCCGCAGCAGAGTCCGACGCGATCTCAGCGTCTCGACCTTCGAAACTGACGACTGAGTAACAGCCACGACCACGTCTGCACAATTGTCGTTTTTGTCTGACCACTCCTAATTCTGAAATATAAAGCTCGTTCTCTAGCAGATGCACTCATTTCATTTTCAGCTCAACCGCTCCACCATTAATATTACCACAACTCTGTATTGGGAACCGACAGAAATACACTCACAGACAAACCAGGACGCACCACGAAGGGATTATCCGAAAGGGGTGAAAATTATAAGATGTGATGTCCATGTACGGACAGTACAACTTCAGAAAAATTGGATGATGTATTCAAGAGAAAGAGCTTCACAGAACTAGTCAGTCGCGCATCGGTCCACCCCTCTCCCATACACCGGGTGATCAAAAAGTCAGTATAAATTTGAAAACTTAATAAACCACGGAATAATATAGATAGAGAGGTAAAAATTAACACACATGCTGGGAATGACATGGGGTTTAATTAGAACCAAAAAAAAAAAAAAAAAAAATGCTAGACGCGTGGAAGATCTCTTGCGCACGTCGTTTGGTGATGATCGTGTGCTCAGCCGCCACTTTCGTCATGCTTGGCCTCCCAGGTCCCCAGACCTCAGTCCGTGCTATTATTAGCTTTCGGCTTACCTGAAGTCGCAAGGGTATCGTGATCGACAGACATCTCAAGGGATGCTGAAAGACAACATCCGACGCCAATGCTTCACCATAACTCTGGGCATGCTTTACAGTGCTGTTCACAACATTATTCCTCGACTACAGCTATTGTTGAGGAATGATGGTGGACATATCGAGAATTTCCTGTAAAGAACGTCATCTTTGCTTTGTCTTACTTTGTTATGCTAATTATTGCTATTCTGATGAGATGAAGCGCCATTTGTCGGACATTTTTTGAATTTGTATTTTTTTGGTTCTAATAAAACCCCATGTCATTCGAAGCATGTGTGTCAATTTGTACCTCTCTATCTACATTATTCCGCGATTTATTCAGTTTTCAAATTTATACTGACTTTTTGATCATCTCGTATAAGTAGTTATTAGGCTGACATTGATTGATACAGTTGTTGGGTGTCCTCCTGAAACATATCGTGCAAAATTCTGTTCAATTGGCGCGTTAGATCGTCAAAATCCCGAGCTGGTTCTAGGGCCCTGCCTGTAATATACTCCAAACGTTCTCAAGAATTAGGTGGCCTTGCTAGCCAAGGTAGAGTTTGGGAAGCATGAAGACAAGCAGTAGAAACTCTCGTGGAATGCAGGCGGCCTTCTCTTGCTGAAATGTAAGCTCAGGATGGCTTGTCATGAAGCGCAACAAGACTGGGCGTAGAATATCGTAGACGTACCGCTATGCTATGAAGGTACCGCTGATGACAACCAAAGAGGTCCTGCTATGAGAATAAATGGCTCCCTAGACCATCACTCCTGGTTGTCGGGTCGCACGGTGAGCAACAGTCGTGTTGGTATCCCGGGGCGTCTCCAGACACGTCTTCGAGACTAAGTTAGAAGCGGGATTCATCACTGAAGACAGTTCTACTGCAGCCAATGAGATTCCAGGCCGAAGACATGTCTGGAGCGCTGGGATACCGTACTGACTATCGGCCGCAGTCCTGCTTGCATAAGGGCCAACGCTTTATTGAGTTGCTCAATTTGTGAGACTCTTTCTCTTGAACAAATCATTCATTTTTTCTGAAATTTTAATCATTTGTTTCTCTGTACATGTACATTACATCGACCGCTTCCATTCCGTTTGGATAATTCCTTCGCAGTGCGTTCTTTTTTTGTCTTAGAGTCTATGAAGCAGCTAACAGTAAAATTATGTGAACTTGATTTGGCAGCTGTTGTGGTATTACAGAGTAAACGTGTGGTTTGTTTTTGCAGTTCCTCACTAAATGAGGTACATAAGAGTATTAAAGAACATGGGGAGTGTGTATAAATAACAAGAAAAAATGGGAAAAATTAACCATTCGCATGCTACAGCGTTCTCTCTCTGTCGGCCTTTCTTGGCAGTTTTTCCATTTCCAGTGGCTACGTATCCAGTATTAGATTTAGAGGTGGGACCCAAAAATAACCGGAATTTCTTTCTAGAAAGCATATATTTTATTGTTTTCAAGTACAACTTTAATCTCCTTCGAAGTACTCTCCATTAGCATTAATACACTTGTCCAAACGTTCACTCCAGTGTTCGAAGCACCTTTTAAATTCGTTCTCTTTGATACCTGCTGGCACTTCCATGACATTGCGTTTTACGTCTTCCACATCCGCAAAACGCTTCTCTCTCAAGTCTCTTTTCATCCTCGGGAATAGGAAGAAGTCTGAGGGTGCTAAATCCGGCGAACAGGGCGCCTGGGTCAAGGTAGTCGTCTTCGTTGAGGCCAAAAACCGCAGAACGCTGAGAGCCGTGTGGGCGGGAGCGTTGTCGTGATGCAGGAACCACACACCAGAATCCCACACAGCCGGACGTTTTCGCGACAAACTTCTGCGAAGCCGTTTCATAACACCCAAATAGAATTGTTGGTTTACTGTCTGTTTTTCAGGGACAAATTCAGAGTGTACGATCCCTTTGATGTAAAAAAAAAAAAAAAAAAAAAAAAAAAAATCAACATCGTTTTCACATTCGGTTTCACTTGTCGAGCTTTCTTTGGTCAAGGTGAGCCAGGTGACTTCCATTGTGATGACTGTTGTTTACTTTCTGGATCGTACCCATAGCACCATGACTCATCACCTGTAATGATTTTGTTGGAAAAATGTGGATCACCTTTGAACGCATCCATCATTTCGAGGCAGGCTTGAATGTGACGATCCCTTTGATCTCCGGTAAGAAGCTTCGGCACGAATTTTGCTGCCACTCTTTGCATCCCCAAATCGATGGCCAAGATGCGCTGAATTGAGCTCCAGGACAATCCGGACAAGTTCTTGAGTTGGTCGATTGTCCTGCGACGATCTTCACTGATGAGATCACGGATTTTGTAGATGTTGTCTTCGCTTCCAGCAGTCGAAGGTCGACCGGAATGGGGCTGATCTTCAACCACCATTTCTCCCTTTTCATCCCGAGAAAACCATTCGTACACTTGCGTTTTACTAAGAGCATGGTCTTTGTAGGCTGTCTGAACCATCGCAACAGTTTCTGCAGCGTTCTTGCCGAGCAAGAAACAAAACTTCACTGCCGCACGTTGTTAGTAAGAACTAGCTATTTCCTCATGTCACGTCTGCACTGTATGCATACTCAAAGAACTGCCAAAGAAACCACACTTCTCACTGTTGGGTGATGCCGCGTGGCAGAATGACTCAGGAGAGCTCCTACTACAACCGTCTGGCGGCGCAACCTGCTACTACAAGTACACGATGTGCAGCATTACGATTCCGATTACTTTTGGGTCCCTCCTCGTAGATATTTTTATTTTCTCTGCCATAATGGCAATGCAGTCAGCACATCCTTATTTATAGTGAGAAGGAAGGATACGTGAATTATGCAATTTTGTCTCCTTTCCTCCATAATTTGTACGTCGAGGACGTGAAACCAGTCCAACATTTGCCCAGGCAGTTGGCTGCAATACAGGGAACTTCCGGAATGATGTAGCAGGGAAAAATCGATGTACAATATGGCGCTCACTTAACTGTTTAGTGTCCATCTCTATAAGAACTGGGAATGGTAGGAACGTACTACAGATGTTCTCAAACGCGTAATCTCGGTGTATTTTGCGTTCCACGTAAGGAAGTGGGAAAAGTGAAGGTGTTATCTAATTTTATTCAGTACTATATTGTAGCATCATCTTGAGCAACACCATCGTCCTTCATTTAGGGGGAAATCGTTTTCGGTTAGAAATGCGTAATACCGTGGGGTATCCGTCTGTGGATCTCTACAGGATGCTATTTGGATACCTGCATATACTGGCTATACCCTCGCAGGAAATTTGTTTCTGTATCAAATTTGTGGTTATCAACCAGCTACAGTTTGTAGACAACAGAAAACTCATAAATTTCATCTTATTCGTGTGGGTAAAGGTCTGACGCAAGACTTTCTAGCTTACTGTATTAGGGTGGCCTATGTGTCAAGAGTCCCAGGTGTCACGGTTTTAATATGAATGAGTATGATGAGTGCAGTAATAGTGTAATATGCTTTTCTGTTTTGTTGTTGTGGCTGATGACGATGATGATGATGATGATAATGATGATGATGACGATAATGAGGGAGAAGGGAGAAGATGAAACCCAATGCTGGAACATAACCAACTTATCTTGAATGCTGCCACGAGACTGTTAAGTTTAACGTCCTCACCAGACAAACCAAGCACTTCGAGGGTGTTACAAGCCGGTATATTGTAAGGTGCTGCGGATACGTTCGAAATTTAATGCAGGATTTTACGCAGTTACCTTCAGTGGGAGTGCCATCTCACTATTGTGCATTAGCAATTCCGGCTATGGAGGCAGTTTAGAATACAAAATCAGGAAGAATCACATGCACTACTCATTGCTCTGGATGTGATAGTGTAAATAGATCTCTGACCAACGACAAAGGATTTACAACAAAAAATTATTTTCTTTACTCATACGCTTTTTTTTCTGTGTTGGGAAACATGGTGTTAAATTCAGTTAACCACATGCTTGGTGTACTAATTTTGTGGAATATTACCACGTTTCGTTAGAGTTAACAACAGGAATAAAATCATGAACTGGTATTGGAGAAGTGGCTGTGGTAATTATAGAGGGGGAGAATCAAGTCTGATTACTGAATGATTTACGAACGTTACTGTCAATTATTGTTGTTTAACCTTGATACAAGCAGCGAAGTTCGTTTAATAGAAATGTTTGGAGGATAACTGTTTTGGGGAAATGAATATTATGACTGGTGTTGTGTTTTGACCACGATTTGGTCTCCTGTACAAACATTTTCGTCTCAGAGCAACATCTAGACCCAACATCCTCAATCATTTGTTAAATATATCTGTACTCGAGTCTCGATGTTCACATGCAGTTGTTGCCCTGTACGACTCCTCCTAGTAGTATAGAATTTCTTTTATGGTGTCTCAGTTCACATCCTATGATATTGTCGCTTTTTTTAGTCAGAGTTTTCCACATTATTTTTCCTCATTAAGTCTGCATAGAACCTCGTCATATCTTACCAGTCCACTTAATTTTCAACTTTCTTTTATAGTACTCTGTATCAAATGCTTTTGTTCTCTTTTTTCCGTTTTTCAACAGCCTATGACTCAATTCCACACAAGGTTGCGCTCCAAATGCACATTCTAAGAAATTTGTTCCTCAAATTAAGACCAATAATTGATACAAGCATAATTAATTGTAGCAAGAAATACCACCTTTAGTTGAACTGGTCTGCATCTTTACTCTCCTTGATTTATCTGCAATCCGTTTCTATCTTTCAAGATGGCAGAATTTCTTCGCTTCATTTACTTCGTGCTCTCCACTTTTGATGTTAAGTTTATTGATTATCACACTTCTAATACAGCACATTACTCTCTTCTTTCTTTGGGTTACTCTCACTTCATTTTCTGTACACATTAGCATCTTTCTTCCATTCAACAGGTCCTGTAACTGCTACTCATATTCACTGAGGAAAGCAATGCTGTCAGTGAAGTTTATATCTAATATCCTTTTAGCCGAAATTTTAGTCTCCACAACTCAACGTTTATTTCAGTAATTGCTTCTTCTCTATGTCCAGGTTGAACAGCGAGAGAGAAAGACTGAATCTCTGCGTCATAAATTTTTAAAGTTCGAATATCTCTCTCTTGGTCTTTTAGTCTTATTGCTATATCTTTGTTCTTTAACATATTGCGTGTTAGCGGTCTTTTCTTTTAGTGTACAACTATGTCTTATGATTTCGTGTATCTTCCACCATTTTTCATTTGTCGAACGCTTTTTCTAGATCAGTCTCATTTTTCGTTAAGTCTTACTTACATAATGAAGAGTAACATCAGAACACTCACTTCTGTGAATTTATCTTTCCTAAATCCAAAATTATCAGCTAACTGAATATCAGTTTTCGTTATCATTCTTCTGTATATCGTTCTGTTCAGAAACTTGGTTGAATGTCCAGTCAAGGTGACTGTCCTATAGTTCTCGCATTTATAGCCCTTGGTGTCTTTGGGTTTGTTTGGATGCTGTTTTACCGGAAGTCTGAAGGTATATCCGCGGTTTCAAATGTCATGTATAACTTCAGTAGTCTGGCCCAGACGTGAATGTGTGTTGCTGTCCAGTTGAAAATTACAGAGAATGAAAAAGTGAAGTTTTTGTTTCCAAGGTGTATGTCTTTTCTTTTTATTTCTCTTGGAACAGGATTCTGAAACTTTCCACTCCAGTGTAACAAATGGGCAAGTACATTTTAAAGTGACAAGTTCTCACTTCTTGGAATGTGTATCCGAAAGAAGTGCGTTCCAAAAATTGCCTTGTCCATCCTCGACTCTTTCCAGCAGATTAAAAGTGATCTGTGCGATTTTTTAGCAAAACGCAAAACATGGTGTCTCCGCTATGTGTTTTAATGTCTTAAGCCCTGGCAGAAAGTGGAAGCTAACGTCATGCAAAAAAAGCGACCCAGTGCGATTACTTGTTGAAATAACAAACCAAATGAACACGTGAACTTGTTTGTCACATTTGTAAGTGTAATATTTGGAAACAGTGTCTAAGATTGTGTTAGTCTGTTAAATTATGTAATGTAGTACGAGTAGTCTGAAGAAATAGAAATAGACTTAAAATGAAACAACAAGTTTACTGTTACCACTCACTGTTTATTTCTCTCCACAACACATTTCAAAGATTTAGACTTCCATCATCAGGTGGATTTACAATTGTTAGTATGACGTGTGTGTGTGTGTGTGTGTGTGTGTGTGTGCGTGTGTGTGTGTTCGATTTTTTGGAGGAACTTGTGGCACTATCTAGTGGAGAAACAAAACACTATTTTGGAAGATGGTTTTGGGTATCTTTTGACAAAAAAAATAAACGTATGTCTAACTGTAAAAATAAAATAAGGAAAATAAAGTACCTCAAGTGGTAAAATGTTCCTTTCACTGTCGCAACACATCTCATGCATAGAGTCATATTAAAAAAAAATGGCTTCTGTAACCTATTAGGTGCAAGGATCATATAGCAGATGAGAGACATTATCACAAAGTAAAAGGAATATACATCGTAACAGCATTCTTACAGAATAAATTTTAAAGAACTTTGGAGATCTTTGTTTTAAGGTGCTGAATACATGCATTGGAATAAATATTTCGGGTGGTATATAAATCCGATTTTGTCAAGTTAATATAGTGTAAACTTCATACTCGTTTATATAATCGTGTGATATTTTACAAACTTTAAGTACAATAATTATGTTAGCTACAGTGGTAAAGTTATACACAAATAACAATTTCGGTTGCGATCCACAGATAGCTATGAAATGCTGGAGGCAGAGGGAGAGGAAAATAAAGAGAATGGGAAAGGAAGAGAGAGTGTGGGAGGAGTGATTGGATGAGAGCAAACTTCCGAAAGCAGGGCGTTCTTAAGATTGTATCTGTTACATGTAATAACTGGCTGAAGGTTGGAGGTAATAAGTTGGTTAATGCTTTAAAATATGCAGATGGATGTACAATTGTGTCAGTAGCTGATGTACATATAGTGTCAAGCTGACAGGGGGGGGGGGGGTACAAACTGTTGATGTGATGGTATATTTGTAAATGAGGTCCATCTCTTGTACATTTGGGATGGCATGGTAACATAGCTAAATATTTATGGTAAGTATTAAGGTAGGTGTGTGTGTGTGTGTGTGTGTGTGTGTGTGTGTGTGTGTGTGTGTGTTCTGTGATCATTGCAAATTTAATAATGGAGACAGTTGCTGAAAACAGAGATGATACTGTTGCAAATATTGTCATTTTTGTCGTTTAAGACAGACTGAGGTTGTTTCGTACACAAACACCAAGCAAAACAACCTGAATCCATATTAAATGTTAAAACGACAATATTTACAATAGTATCATCTCTGTTTTTAGCAACTATCTACGTTATTAAATTTAAAAAGCATACGCACGCACGCACGCACACACACACACACACACACACACACACACCTTAATATTTACCATAACTATTTAGTTATGTTACTGTGACAGCCCCAAAATGTACAAGGGATTGACCTCATTTTCAATTATATCATCACACCAACAGCTTGTACCCCATGTCAGCTTTAAAACTATATGTACATCAACTACTGGCACACATTATACACCCATCTGCATATTTTAAAGGATTAACCAACGTATTACCCCAGCCTTTAGGCAGTTATTACATGTAACAGATATGATCTTAAGAACCCTCTGCTTTGGAAAGTTTGCTCTCCTCCAATAACTCCCCCCACCCACTCTATACCTCTCTTATTCTCTTTCTTTTCATCTCCCTCTGCCTTCAACATTTCATACATATCTGTGAATACCAACCAAAATTGTTATCTGCATATGATTTTACCACTGTAGCTAACATAATTATTGCACTTAAAGTTTGCAACATGTCACTTGATTGTATAAACTAGTATGAAGTTTAAGCTATATTAACTTGATAAAATCGGATTTATATACAACCTGGAATATTTATTCCAACACATGCATTCAACACCTCAAAGCGAGGATCTCCAAACTCCTTTAAAGTTTATTCTGTAAGAATGTCTCTACAATGTATATTCTTTTTCCTTTGTGATAATGTCTGTCTTCTGCTATATGATCCTTCTACTTAATAGTTTCCAGATGCCATATTTGTTAACATAGTGTAACAGTATACATGTGATGTGTTGGAACAGTGAAAGGAACACCTGACCACTGGAGGAACTCTATTTTACTTATTTTATTTTTACAGTTAGACATTCGTTTCGTTTTTTGTCAAAAGAAACCCAAAACCATGTTCCAAAATAGTGTTTTGTTTCTCCACTAGATACTGCCACAAGTTCCTCCAAAAATCTTAATACAACACACATACACATGTCATACTAACAAATGTAAATCTGCCTGATCAGGTTTAAATCTTTGAAATGCGTTGTGGAGAAACATAAACAGTGACTGGTAACAGTAAACTTGTTTCATTTAGTTGCAATAACAGTGACAAGAAAGCCAAACATAAGATGTTCACATTTAAAGAAATGGACTTGACAAGGACCAAATGGAGATAAAAAAGGAGGTAACTACTTTTTAACCAGTAATAAAGAAATTGTACATGATACATTTGAATTATGAGTTATGATAGAAAATGTAATATAAAGAATAAAAATATATTCAGAAAAATTAGGGAAATAGACTCATCAGACAAGAAGTTGAAAATAAATACTATAAGAACCTATCTACGAATTGGGAAACAAAATAGGTTAAATCAAGCAATAAGTTAAGTATTTTAGAAAATTTAGGATGTGCTGACATATTCGGAAGATTATCACTGATAGCTGTGAACATTGCTGGAAGAAAAATTTCAGAATTCAAGTAAACCTGCAGTGCTGTTCCAAATTTCATGTTGGTACATCTTGTGCCCAGCATCAGTTGATTTACTATCTGCTCTAATGCTGACAGACTTTTAGTTTGTTTTGTGCTTTCGTCTTCACCCAGATGCTTTCTGTTCTGTAACATGAAAACAGAACAATCCTTGTTTTCTTGAATTAAGACTAGTAATTGATAGGCAAAATACGAAGTTTAGTAGTAGTAGTAGTAATATGTAATACGTGTTACACTTACATTTTAAAATTCAAAAGCAGTCAGTGATACATGCACAAAGAGCAGCTAAATCTGACATCAACAGCAGCAGTGACTGATTGCTACTAGTGGCTGCCATGCATTTGACATCTATCTTTCTGCGTAGTCAGCAGGATATCTGGCAATTTGGGACTTGTGGACATCTGTATGTGTGCATTGTCTCCAACCATGTCATGTTTGACTGAGTTAATATAAATGCTTGTATGTACACGTATTCAGTCAGAAAGGTCACAGGGTAGTCGAAAACTATCAAGTTACAAACGGAAAATTAAAAAAAAAGTGAACAAAATACGTGATAAATAGGCAAGACTGTGATAGATGAGAGTTCCAAATAAATAGGAATTCAGAACTTAAACAGTATTATAACACCAGAAAGTGAGAGCTTGTGTGCATTGGAATCGGACAGTGGATATCAGCTACTGGAAGAGTACAATTATTTCCATTAGGCAAGACAACGGATGTAAACCCTATTTGCTCTAGTCCAAATATTCTACAGATACATAGATTACTGCTGATCCATGTAATCAACATTCCTCTACACACCACATCAGCTTCTAGAAAACTAGTGCAAACAGCTACCCAGTAGTTGACACATCTTTTCTTAACATCAATATCATTTATGAAAATTAATTAAAAAGTTTTAGCAAGAATGATTAAATACCTAGAACAATTATAAAATGCAAAAAGGGAATCCTCAAGCTGTTATTCAAAAGCTTACAAGAGTATCTAACTGAGAATGCATGACCATGTGATCCTTCTTGCAAAGCATCATTAAAGCTCAAGCTTGAACACATCATCAGGTGCTAAGTTCTCTGACCCTGCTAAATAGCGATATGCACTCAACTTAGCACTGTGCCCCATTACATAACCGTGGTGTCACTTCCAGTTACGTCTACTAAATGTAGAAGAAATCTTTACTCATCTGAAACTTGGCTGACTAATCATACATACACATCTTAGTGCAATCACATAGATGTCACAGACATGACGCCTTCCTTCCGTCCCTCCTAATTTCTCCTCGCTGCATCTGCATAACGTGTCTCCTGGCCCTACCTCAATTACGAAATACAGATATTGATTTTGAACTGACTGGCATATTATTGACCATGTATACTGTAAAATTTACATTCAATAATGTGAAAAGAAAATAATACATTTACAAATAAAGTCTTAAGTAAGGTAACACATCCATTAACATTTTACGTTTGTATGAAAAAACTGGTAAAAAATATGCAGTAACTTTACGTTGGAAACAAAGACAATTAACTAAACAGAGATTATTGTCAATTAACATGTAGAAATTACATACGATAGAAACCTCCGTTACATGTGCTCCCGAAATTTTCATGTAGTTTAAGTATCTTTATAAAAAATTCTGTTAATTACTGACGTTAATGACATTACCCAGGCAGTCCATTCCAACATGAAAACCACTCTTATATGCGCAAAAAATGGCGTCTACCGCTCCCAACAATCGGTAAGGCGCGCTAAGTCATAACTATAGCGCATTGACTACAGTTTCACTGTACACATATCTCTGGTACGCAAACGTATGAACATACGGAACAGAAATAAAATGTTACAGTAAATTTCTTTCGCCTCAGCATCTTCCGTTAATAAATCGACGACTTTCAGCTGCCAGTCGGCCTAATAGACTGACATCATCCACCTGCTGGTTTCACCTGTTTATTCACTAGCTTCCTAATTCTTCGTTTCGGTGTATACCAGTATACTGATACTGTGTCTTAGCAGTGGGTAATTTTGCAATGCCTTCTTCTTCCAACTTGACTAATAAATTAAGTTTCGTGACTCGGCGTGACTCCCTTCCTAGTAGAAAAAAGTTTCAGATCGGAAACACAAATACCTCAGACTGCTTTACTTATGTGATGTCTTAGCTCTTCAGGTGTGTGTACTAGTTAATTACATTTAGTACTGTTATTAATCTCTTCACTTTCACATCTCGTGCTTTACTCCACCCTCACTGTTTCTCCTCCTCTTCATCTTATTTCTTTCTACTCTTTGTCTATTTTTTTCTTTCTTCTTCCTCTCTACCTTCTTCTTTCTCTTCTTTTCTCTTTTCTGTTTGCTGTTCGACTTCTTTCTTCTCTTGCTCTTCGTCTTCTGTCTTCTCCTTCTCTTCTTTATCATCACTAATACTTGTTTCAGGGTTTGTAGCTCAGCTTTTGGTCCACCTATCATTTCAGCAGTAGTTCCTTCCAATACACGTTGACCAGTGCCAGTTAATAGCATCCAGTTTGTTATGTCTTGCTCGCAATTCAATTACTGGCTTGTTGTGATCTGCTTCTATTTTACCTTGTCCTGCTTTCATCTTTGCTTCTAGTTTACTCTGACTTGCTTCTATTTTACTGTAACTTACTTTCATTGTATTGACTCAACATATAGTTGATGAAGAATTCTTAAGCTGGCCTGATTTTACTGTAGCATTCATCTCAGATGATGATATTTCCATCTCAATTGTTCCTCTTGCTCCTGCTTCTTCTTGGACATTGTCGTCTCTATCCATCTGTTCAACTGTTTCTTGTACTAATGCTTAATCTGTATCTCTTATCTGAAGACTGTTGAACTGGTCTAAACAGAAACTGTTTTCGTTGTTAAAGTAACAATGTGATTCACCACAATCGTAAGGCAGAACGATGATATCCAATCTTGTAACATGGTCAATTAACCTGATGAAAGATGCTATCACTGTTGCAGAGACTTCAAGCATGAGTGGGTACAAGTGGTCTGCGATAACATTCACATAGCTCACAATTGGCATAGTGGCTTAGATTACTGCCACAATTCCCTTGAAAGCTGGCTGAATGATCCCAATAATCTAACATGGCCCCCACCAGCGAGGGTCTGTGATGCATTGCATGTTTAGACCAGCTGCTTGCCTGAGTGACAGTATATCCAGACATGACATCGACCTGATACAACAAGAAATGTTCTTCATCCAACAAGAAATATTCTTCATACAACTAGGCAACACATTCTATTGATACACGACCAGTCTATATCTACATCTTCATGTACATACGTACACTGCAAGCCATCGTATAACGTGTGTTGGCGGATGCCTTGTACCACTACTCTTCACTTCCTTTTCTGTTCCACATGTAAATAGAGATAGAAAAAAATGGCGCTGTATATGCCTCTACGTGAGTCCTTACTTCTCTAACCATCCCAGTCACTATGCGAAATGTTTGTTTATGGCAGCAGAATCGTTCTGGAGTCAGCTTTATATGCCACTTCTCTAAATTTTCTCAATAGTATACTCCACAAAAAGAAGATCGTGTTCCTTCCAGGGATTCCCATTTGCCTTCATGAAGCACATCTATAATGCTTGCTCTTTGGTCAAATGGATCAGTAACAAATCTAGCAGCCTGCCTCTTTATTGTTTCAATGACTTTCTTTATCTCGACCTTGTGGCGATCCCAAACACTCGAGCAGTACTCAAGAATGGGTCGCACTATAATGTGATCCACGAACAATGGCGGTTCGCGCAGCTCTAGACACCTAGGAGAATTGTATTGTTGCCAGCTGCAAATGACGATTGAGGTAAGCGCATACACGTGCCCTGTGCTTGAAAAAAGCATGTATACATCATATTGCGTCTCTCGCTTGCAGGATTTGTCGCTTACCACCACCATCAGCTGTGGTAGCTTGCAACAAATGGAATAAAAAATCACTAACTAACTCGTTACGTTTAATGCTCGCAATGGCGATGACATTCACAGAAGAGCACTGAAAAAACTACTGACTGCTCACTGGTTGTCGGAGATTGTGTGACGTAGTTGGGCAGAACATGCTAAACTCGACCGACATCGTTCCTGACTCCAACAATCGACATGGCTGTATCAACCAGTACAATACTAATGCTGTATTTGAACATTATGGGTTTTTTTTGTTACTCATCTGCCTCAACTTACATCTTTCTGCATTTAGAGCGAGCTGTCATATATCAAACTACAAATATTGTCTAAGTCATCTCGTATTCTCCTAGGGTCAGTCAAGAACAAAATCTTCCTGTACACCACAGCATCATAAGCAAATAGCATCAGATTGCTGCTCACTCTGTCCGTCAGATCATTTATGTATATAGAAAATAAGATCAGTCCCTGTCCGACAGATCATTTACGTATATACAGAATAAGAGCAGTCCTATCCCATTTCCCTGGGGCACTCCTGACAATACCTTTTCCTCATATGATTTGGCTGTTGAGGACAATAAATGGTTCTGAGCACTATGGGACTTAACATCTGTGGTCATCGGTCCCCTAGAACTTAGAACTACTTAAACCTAACTAACCTAAGGACATCACACACATCCATGCCCGAGGCAGGATTCGAACCTGCGACTGTAGCAGTCGCGCGGTTCCGGACTGAGCGCCTAGAACCGCTAGACCACCGCGGCTGGCTGAGGACAATATACTGGGCTCTATTACTTAAGAAGCCCTCGAGCCATTCACAGATCTGGGAATGTATTCCATATGCTCTTACCTTCGTTAGTAGTCTGCACTGCGGCACTGCGTCAAATGCTTTCTGACAACCTAGGAATATGGAATATGCCTGTTGCCCTTCATCCACGGTTCCCAGTGTCGATGTTACCGTGACCAGATGTAGATGTCGTGTGCATCAGAGAACCACGTTCCACAGTGTGTGCTGACTCGGTCATCATATATACCACAGATAACCGTCTGTTCTGCTATACAGAATACGTAAGCCTCGGACTTACCCACACCTTCGCAAATTCGTATTCCATAGATGCATTCCATAGATGCTCACGACAGCAGCATGTAAACATCCGATTAGCTTAGCTATTTCCGAGATGCTCCTTCCCAGGCACAGTACCGCAACAGTCTGCTCTTTTTCGAAGGTAATGGATTTTTCAGTTTGGGGCTCGTTCGTTGCTAGAATGTTCTTTCCATCTGTTCTGCTAATGTACACTACTGGCCATTAAAATTGCTACACCACGAAGATGACGTGCTACAGACGCGAAATTTAACCGACAGGAAGAAGATGCTGTGATGTGCAAATGATTAGCTTTTCAGAGCATTCACACAAGGTTGGCGCCGGTGGCGACACCCACAACGTGATGACATGAGGAAAGTTTCCAACCGATTTCTCATACACAAAGAGCAGTTCACCGGCGTTGCCTGGTGAAACGTTGTTGCGATGCCTCGTGTAAGGAGGTGAAAGGCGTACCATCACGTTTCCGACTTTGATAAAGGTCGGATTGTAGCCTATCGCGATTGCAGTTTATCCTATCGCGACATTGCTGCTTGTGTTGGTCGAGATCCAATGACTGTTAGCAGAATATGGAATGGGTGGGTTCAGGAGGGTAATACGGAACGCCGTGCTGAGTCCCAATGGCCTCGTATCACTAGCAGTCGAGATGACAGGCATCTTATCCGCATGGCTGTAACGGATCGTGCAGCCACGTCTCGATCCCTGAGTCAACAGGCGGGGACGTTTGCAAGACAACAACCATCTGCACGAACAGTTCGACGACGTTTGCAGCAGCATGGACTATCAGCTCGGAGACTATGGCTGCAGTTACCCTTGACGCTGCATCACAGACAGGAGCGCCTGCGATGGTGTACTCAACGACGAACCTGGGTGCACGAATGGTAAAACGTCATTTTTTCGGATGAATCCAGGTTCTGTTTACAGCATCGTGATGGTCGCATCCGTGTTTGGCGACGTGGCGGTGAACGCACATTGGAAGCGTGTATTCGTCGTCGCCATACTGGCGTATCACCAGGGGTGATGGTATGGGGTGCCATTGGTTACAAGTCTCGTTGACCTCTTGTTCGCATTGACGGCACTTTGAACAGCGGACGTTACATTTGAGATGTGTTACGACTCATGGCTCTACCCTTCATTCGATCCCTTCGAAACCCTACATTTCAGCAGGATAATGCATGACCGCATGTTGCAGGTCCTGTACGGGCCCTTCTGGATACAGAAAATGTTCGACTGCAGACCTGGCCAGCACATTCTCCAGACCTCTCACCAACTGAAAACGTCTGGTCAATGGTGGCCGAGCAACTGGCTCGTCACAATACACCAGTCACTACTCTTGAGGAACTGTGGTATCGTGTTGAAGCTGCATGGGTAGCTGTACCTGTACACGCCATCCAAGCTCTGTTTGACTCGATGCCCAGGCGTATCAAGGCCGTTATTACGGCCAGGGATGGTTGCTGTGGGTACTTATTTCTCTGGATCTATGCACCCAAATTGAGTGAAAATGTAATCACATATCAGTTATTGTATAATATATTTGTGCAATGAAAAACCGTTTATCATCTGCATTTCTTCTTTGTGTAGTAATTTTAATGGCCACTAGTGTATTTTCCTTACCGTGTCACGTCCCCACATGCCCCCTAGTGGCTATCAGTCTCGCTGTGTACAGCGGTCGTAATGTTACGGCTCATCGCTGTGTACAAGCACTTTGGTTTTCGTCAGCTGTCATACTACTGTAGAACATGTATGTGTCTGTGCAGGAAAAATAATTACAGCGCTTCGCTCAACTGCCCTGTCTGCCCTGCGTGCCCTGCCTGCGTGTCCGCTGGGGAGGAGGCCAGCGACAAGCCTCTCGCCGAGAACATCGTCAGCGCCAGAGTCAGCCGCACGCGCAGCCGTAGCCGCAGCCGCGGCCGCAGCCGCACGCGCAGCCGCAGCCGCGGTAGGGTCAGCTTCTGAATCTGGAGACCGAGCCCCGGCCAGCCCCATTTCTGGATGACTCTATTTTTGCTTGACCACGCCAACTTCTGAAATATAACGCTCTTATTTACCAAACACTCTTGTAATTTTATTTTTAGCGAGACTGATGGGCCAGGTGTGCTACCTAAGAAATAATAATTTTAATATGAAAAATAGTATTAAACTGATTTGAGATTCTGACGTGGCACTGCGAGTAATTATAACCAATAAAGTTAATAGTGGCAGTACTTGCACTGCCCCAGCTGCTGCCACTAATAGTGATATTAACAACTAAAATAATAATAAATGATGACTAACTGAAACCCTCAGCTGCCGACAGGTGTTGTTGATATACCTCGATGTGGACAGCTGAAAATGTGTGCCCCAACCGGGACTCGAACCTGGGATCTCCTACTTACACGGCAGACGCTCTATCCATCTCGGCCACCGAGGACACAGATGAATACCGCGACTGCAGGGACTAATCCCTTGCACGCTTCCCGTGAGACTCTCACACCTGTCGGCAGCTGAGGGTTTCAGTTAGTCATCATGTATTCCAGGGAAAAGCTGCACGGTCATCAACAGTATTCTGTTCTTTCGAGAACAGTTACTGTCTTCATATATATATACTTAAAAGGCTACCCAGCCATTGACCTTCGTCTGTGCGAATGCGCACAGGTTGCCCAAACTCTTACGGGAATCGCCAAAGCGTGCGCGAGTAATGAGTGAATGGGGAAATGTCTATAAGCTACATTACATATGTAGAATTATGGACAGTTGGAAATGTGAGTCTCACGGGAAGCGTGGAAGGGATAAGTCCCTGCAGTCGCGCTATTCGTCTGTCTCCTCGGTGGCTCAGATGGATAGAGCGTCTGCCATGTAAGCAGGAGGTCCCGGGTTCGAGTCCCGGTCGGGCCACACATTTTCAGCTGTCCACATCGAGGTATATCAACAACACCTGTCGGCAGCTGAGGGTTTCAGTTAGTCATCATTTATTCCAGGGAAAGCTGCACGGTCATCAACAGTATTCTGTTCTTTCGAGAACAGTTACTGTCCTCATAAAATAATAATAATAACGCGGCGGCGCTGTTCCTTCCGTCCCTTTCCGACGAACCTGCACCTACTTGTGAACATCGTTTCAGTAGATTATCGGTAGGGAAGCCGAGCGAAACCTGCTGTACTTCGGCGTGAACCAGGTTGCAATTAAACTCACTAATCTACGTTTCGGGAGAAAGTTTTCACACAAATGAAAGGTTGGAAATTTTGTCATCAATTAGTATATTCTGAAACTTAGGTGAACAAGTATCACTGCCAAGCCCGTGCTAGTCTTAACACAGTCACTCATAATCCCTTTCACTCACGTTAGCAAGTTTATGGTGTTGCGTATCCCGAAAACGCAATAGCTACAAAAATACGGATTGTTTTTGATTCAGAATGCTCGACAAATATTAAGTCTGTCGGTACCTAATGCAGTCACAGTTTGTAGCCACCGACTTGCACAACACGCCACAGGGAATTTATGTCTTTTCTCGTCACAAAATTCACTTAAAAATTCCGAAATTTCTACACACCCATCGGAATAATTATGCCGTCACTTTACAACACTTTTGATGTATGAAACACTGCTAGATCCGACAACTTATCATTTCTATCGGAACCACTACTACACATGTCCGAACTGTTTCATGGCTAGGCTCCGACTCCTCTCTAGAATACCCTAAGTCTTCTCTACCAGTGAAGAAAGGCGCGCGAAGAATATTGCTTTACCATTGGTCAGTTTACTCAACAGCCAATAGCAAAACAACATTCTCCCGCGTCAGTCCGCGCTTTTCATCAATAACCAATCGCAAAATAGTAAACCTAACGACTGCACTTTTTACCGACGTAATTATCTAATATGCTGAAGTATTGTTTATGCATAAAGTTATTTACTTTTGTTATTTATACCTTAATTAACTTTCCCTTTAGCATAAACTTACTTTACAAATCTATTCTACAAAAATCCCCTTTGTCTACATCTATACTTCTTCAAAATATTCCCACACTAGATCCCACTACATAACTCGTTAAACAATTATCTTCATATTAACCTTAAACTACACTCACGCATCATTCACACTGCTAAAACACATTTTACATACACAAAAAGACATAATAACACTTCATGAAAATACTAGAACAGTTTATGAAAAACATTCTATTACTTTAGTGCACTCTAGTGGGCACAATCGAAACTAAATCACAGTCCCCTATCCAATACTGTCCTCTATCGGCTGATACATAAACTACGTGCGCGTCCAGTCTCGCTCCACTATCTGTCACTATCCAGCTCTGAGACACATCTCCCACTGAACCGCCTCCAAGCCAGGGTCGGTATACGGCGTTACGCCTCAATAACAATAATGACAAAAATGAAAATAATGATAGTGGCAGGTATAAAAGAATTTGTAAGTGTATAAAATAGATCTTTTTAAATATAGCGAGTTGTGGTTAATGGAAATTTAAGTACACTGCATCAGCTAAGAATACTGGGAAATGAGTAAGATCTGGTTGGAGAGAGGGATTTACAAGGGTAGCAAGTGCATACAGGGTAATCCTTATTGTTGCTTTAAGTAGATATGTCATTAACTGCCTTCTCAAACTGGGGATGTTATTCAGTTTTCTCATATAATGCGGGACGTTATTCTAGAGTTAGGTTCCTGCTAAAGGGAGAATTTCGAGGAAGTGACTCAAGGACTGAGTGCTACGGAAAGGATTTTGCTGTGAGGGGAATGGGTGTTTTGCCATGTTGTTCAGACAAGAGTGTTCCGGCCGAGGAGAGATATGAGGGACAGCGTTCTTTGATAAGACACTACAGAAGACAGAAGGTATGGATATCTCTGCTCTTGTCTTCACGCAGCCAGGATAGCTGTGTGTGTTGTTGTTGTGATCTTCAGTCCTGACGGTGAATATGATCAAAGAGTCTAACGCAACGGATATAACGATCACTGGCATTCATAACCTGTTCCAGGAGCCGAGAGATTTCCCAAGAAATGCCTTTCAGGATAGTATCACTGAAATCAATAATTGGAAGTATAAGTGTTTGTACTGGTTTCTTTTTCAGATCAAGAGAGAAGAGCTTTTTATATTTTTGTTGGGCATGGAGAGATGCTGATGCCTTCTTGTATATTGTACTTATGTGCTCAGTCCAGTTTAGATATTCGTCTACTATCACTCCCAGACTCTTTGCTGAAGAAGAGAAGTTGATATTACAGAGTAAGCTTGTGGTTTGGTTTTGCAGTACCTAACTAACAGAAGGAAATCGGAGAGATTGTATAAAGAACGAGCATTGCAGAAATGAAGAATCAATTACCTCCCTTGTGTCGTAGGACAATAATGTGGCCTTTTATATCTTCTCTTTCAGTCTTTCTTGGCACCATCTCCATTTTCCAGTGTCTGGATATCCGGTCCTACATTTCACGGTTAGTGAGAGTTAGTGAGTGACTTTAAAGCAGCCCAGCATTTGCCCAGGCATTAGTCTAGAATATAAATGACTTCGAGAAATATGCATGAAGGAAAATTTATGTATATATGGTGTTCAAAAAATTGTTCAGTATCCATCCCTGTAAGAACTGAAAATGGTCTGTTCTCAAACCCATAATCTCAGTGAGTTTTGCGCTGAACTTAATAATATCTGGTGATGAAAGCGTAAAAAATTAAATCATTATTTAGTTTTATTCATGCCATTTTATAACATATTCCTGAGCAACACCATCATTTTCCATTTACGGAGAAAGTATTTCATGGTCAGAAACCAGCAATACGTAGAACATGAAGTATTCACCTACAGATCGCTAAAGCATGCTTCTTAGGCATCTGTGTATACTGGCTATAGCCTTACAATCAGCTGCCGTTTGTAGACAACAATGAACTCATAAATTTCAATGTCTTATTGACTAAACGTCTGGTGGTAGGCTTTATAGCTGATGGTATTTGGTTAGCTTGGATTTTAGAGTCTTAGGTGTAATTGTTTTAAAGTAAGTAATTCTGACAAGTGCAATAATACTGTTGTGTTGTGATTTGTTGTTGTTGTAGTTGTTGATGATGACGATCTGAGGGAGAAAGGGCAAGATAAAACTCAGTCCTGGCACATAACCAGCTCATCTTGAATTATGCCAAGGGAACTGCTACGCTTAACTTCCGTAAGAGAGAGTCCAATCACTTCATAATGTTACAGGTCCTTATTTAAGACATTGCAGAGAAGGTTTAAATCTGGTGGACGATTTAGACATAGGATTTTACACAGTTATCTTAGTGGGGGTACCACCACATTAGTGTGACTTAGCAATTTGCCCTAGAAGGCAGACCAAAAATAATTCCAGGAAGAATTACCTTCAATACGCATTACTCAGGATGAGATAGACTACACTGAAATTGCAGCCACAAAATCGACAAATAACAAAGGATTTACAACACAAAACAATTTTTAAGACATTCGTTTACTTCTGGAATGAGGAAGCATTAAATTCACTTAACTACGTGCCTAATGTACAGATTGTGGGGCATATTGCCATATTATATTGTAGATGGCAACAGGAATAAAATCCTGATGTGGTGTTGGTAAAATCACACTGGTAATGCACAGGGTGAGAATGAAGTTCCATTACTGACTGAATTATGGACGTTTCTATTAATTATTGTTTAATCTTGACGCACACAGGTAAGTAAGTTTAACGGAAGTGCTTAAAACATAAACTTAGGCAATCAGTTAATGGTTTTCAGGTACAAAGAAAGCAAAATAAATGGTGATTTTAAATGAAATAAGACGGCTATTACAGAAAAGACTAAAGGTCCAAACAAATGATAATCAGAGTTATATAAAACGAATATTCATTACCTGAACTCTACTTTTAGCTACCGCTAAATCGCTGCTACTGTAACTGCAGCTGAATCCTTACCCTTCGCTAAATCAACTGCTACTTTCTCTTTAGTAAAATATTACGCCCAGAAAGCTGCTTCTTCAGCAAGCTCTTTGTAAACTGTGTGAACTCTATAAATGCATACAATCACTTACTCAAACTCACCATAAGTATATTGAGGAAAATTTAATGACATGAAAATTTAATCACATGGTATGCATAAATTGAGAATTAAGGTTGAAAATGTACCAGTAAGTGTAAACTGAGAATTACATTGTAGTGTCTAAAGTTAATTTATATGAACGATTATGAATACAAAGAGAATTTCTTTAGCATTCAGTTTTATTAGGGCACAACCTCCAAAACACAAATTGAAACAGGGAAAGAAAACGTTAGGTATGAGTGTTAATATCCATTTTCGAGATTCTTCTACGTTAATGCGAAGTTAGCTGTATTCAAATAGCGGTTCAACAAAGCTTCGTCTGAAAGTTTTCTGTTCTTATTGTATTAGACTAAATATTTCCACTTCTAAACTGTGTGTACTTTTTATCATAAAAATGTGGTCAAATTATTGGCCCCACTGATCTAAAAGGGTTAAGCTGCATTTGGTGGCAACAACCGTTTCACCTTTGCACCATACTTGGTGCAAATCTCAATGAACATCCAAATTAAATATTTCTACACATAAAGAAATATACATGTGGCTCACTTATTGACACTACTGATGAAACTTAAAGTTAAGATACACTTTTGGATGACTGAATGACGTATGCTGTTGCACACTGGAAAATACATTATACTTCGAAGCAATAATATACTGAATATCTTAGAGTAATGCACGTTCGTAGAGGTAAGAAATCAGGTTTGGCATACTTTCAACTGTCCACTCGCAACTACCTTTCAAGTCTACCAAATGTTATAGCGGATATATACTAGGGTATCTGCACTAAAAAAACTCCATTTTTTTCTTATAGTACGTTTAAAGTGGTTTGAAACTGTGGCTGGTTCTTTTTCCAATGTGGATGTAGCGAATAAGAAAACAAACTTTGTTGTAAAAATGGTTAATTTATTTATGTATATACATTTACATAAATAAAGAACTCCAGATTTATTTTTGCACAGTAAGATCAAGTACAAACAATCCACATGTATTTTTACTTTAACGTGATCCCAGCAGTACAAATCATCTGTCGTCTTCTGTTGATAGCGCTAAATTTCGGTGTCACACAGTGGAAACATAATTTATGTGGCACTCCTGTGGAAGAATATACTGAAAAATATTTTAAAGATACGAATTCAATATTCGTTGTTATTCATCTTCTTTTAGACTCTTCATCTATTGCAAACAGTAGTTTATTATAATATGAGTAATTAAGTGAAATATCCAGATGCTAACATAGTTTTAACAGGTGTATGTTCATTAAAAAAGTCGAACTGACACTGAAATACGTATATCTCCTTAATGTAACTATCAACCAGCTTTGTTGTACTGAATCAGAAACAAACGAGCGTAATAAATACATTAATATTTATCATACTCAAAGTCTTCAGATTGTGTATAGCACACTGAGCGAAGTGGCACAGTGTTTAGGAAACTGGACTCGCATTCAGGAGGGTAACAGTTCAAATCTGAGATCGGCCACACAGTTTTAGTTTTTCCACGATTTCCCTAATCTGGTCAAGGAAAATGGGAAGATGGTTCCTTTAAAATGATACGGCCGGTTTTCTTCTTCCAACTTACCCCAAAATGAGCTTCCGCTCCATCTTCTAAACAACTCGTAGTCAATGATACGTAAAACTTTTTTCTATAAAGCAGTCTTCCTTGAACAGCTGCATTATTTTCACATTTACTTCTGAAAGGGCGTTTGGAGCATAAACCCAAGGAATTTGTTTAAGAAAGCTAAACACTTGCGAAATAAACACAGAGTCCCAACGGACTTAAGGAGTGAATATTAATTTCTCTTATTGCTCGACGACATGACACCCTATGAATGGGAATCGTCATTGTTATTTTACATCCTTATACTATGTACAAATATATACATAGTTAAGAAACATACGAAAAAAGACACTGTGTGTGGGACATCAGTTCTTATGAATTGTCGAAATGGTATGTGCAAATGTTACTTACCCTACATGGTAAATCATACCATACTTTGCCACTGACGAGAAAGTCAATTTCCATTTACTGACAGCTCTGATTCTAGCAGTTATGTATTTCTCACAGTTCTTCAAAGTATCGAACAGTGCTGTTCCAGATTCCGTGTTGGTACGTTTTGGGCTAAAAATCAGATGATTTACTCTCTTCTCTAATGAAGATAGATTTTTTCATGAGTTTTACACTTTCGCCTTCGCCCAGATGATTCAAATTCTGCAACGTGGAAGGAGAAGAATCTCTGTTCTCTTGGGTTACAACAAATAGGTTAGAGTTTTTTTAATGGTAAGAGTATATAATGCATGTAAGATTTACATTTCATAATTCGAGGTCATTCAATGATACATGCATAAAGTGCAGCTAAATCTACCAACAACAACTCGAGTGACTATCTACCACTAATGGCTGCCATAAATTTAATATCTGTCTTTCTGCATATCGCCAAGATTTCAATGTCAATGCCTGTCCATGCGGGTTGTCGCAACCTCCAAGTGTGTCACATTTCACTAATCTGACAAATGCTCGTGCAAGAAATGTGTACACATATTTAGTCAGCAAAGTCAGAGGAAATTACAAGCTGCAGCCAGAAAACTGAAAAATGTGAACAAAATAAATTGCTAAGCAGCAAGCCAGTCATAGATGATAGTTCCAAACGAAATACGCATTCAGAACTCTGAGTATTCTAACAGTAGAAGGTGAGAACTTGTGTGTGTCGCAACCTGACAGTGGATGTCAGCCACTGGAAGAGTAAAATTATCTAATAGCAAAACAACTGACGTTAATTGTATTTGCTATGGTCAAAATTTCTACAAATACAGGAATTAATGGTGATACACGTAATCTTCATTGCCTCACGCCCAACTTCAGCTGCAAGAAACCTAGAATAAACATCTACCCAGTAGCTGACAGCCATTTTTTAAACTCAATATTTTTTTACAAAAATATGTGAATTCATTAAACAGCGTGGTAAGAATGATTCAATACCTAGAACAGTTGTAAAATGCAAAACTGGGGTCTGCAATATGTTATTAAAAACCTTACAAGAGCATGCATGTCCTGAAAGCTTAACCGCGCTAGCCGCCTTTCAAAGCACCATATTACCTCAAACTTGAAAATGTCAACAAGTGGTGACTTCTCACTGTGAACTTTATTTGCTACTGTACTCAGCAAAGACTCCCGCCCCCCACCTACATAATCACGTCGTCACTTCCTGTCACATTTTCTAAATTTACACTTAGGACTCACCTGAAATTTTGCTGGCTAAGTATACCCACACATCTTCACATAGTCACTCAGACGTCGCGTACATGCCGCCTTCCTCCAGTGCCTACCAATTCCTCCTCGCCCCATGAGTGTTGTGTGTTTTCTGACACTACCTCTATTAGAAAATACAGAGTTTTGACCTGACAGATGTAGTTTGACTACGTACGTCGTATAATTTACATTGGATA
Organism: Schistocerca americana; assembly: GCF_021461395.2. Lineage (NCBI taxonomy): Eukaryota > Metazoa > Arthropoda > Insecta > Orthoptera > Acrididae > Schistocerca > Schistocerca americana. The sequence continues at coordinate 169,702,789 of NC_060123.1, read as the reverse complement.
GTACTGGAAGGCAATAAAAGATTTATAAAGAAGTTTACTGTAAGAACAGATATGTAATAACTTTACATTGGGAACAAACACAATTAACAAATCAGAGTTTACTGTCAATCAACACACAGAAATTACATAAGGCGAAAATCTCCGTCACATATGCCCCCGAATTTTTCTTAAGGCCTAATTGCCCTTATAAAAATTTCTGTCAATTACAGACATTAATCACATTAACATTATACAGTTGCTGTTTTAAAACACTAAATTAATCTGAATTCATACTACGTTCATTCATACTGTCCTGCGAAAGCACTGTAGTGCCACCTCTGTCAGTTCATCGACCACTTCTCATGCTTGTAAAGCCCTGAACGGATTGCTACACTCAACTTTTAATGATTCTAAAGCACTTGGACGGATCGCTACGTCTTTATCATTAAATGAAATTCTGCAACTGTATCCGGCATTCCATTCCTACAAATAAACCACTCATATATATGCCAACAATGCCGACTAGCTCACTATAAGGCACGTATTGGCTGCACTTTCACTGGACACAACTCTATTGTACTGAAACAGGGCGACAGTGAACTGTCGCATGCGTATAGGGAATAGAAATAAATAAAATATTGCTATAAATTTCTTTTTCCTTAGCATCTTCTCATAATAAATCAACTTTTAGCTGCCAGTGTACCTGCTTAATTCACATCAACCAGCTACTGGTTTCACTTGTTTATCCATTGTATTCTTAATTCTTTATTTTTGTACATATAATGGTACTTTTTCTTGGCAGTGGGTTCTTTCTGCAACGTCTTTCTCCCTCTCCAATTTGACAAACAAATGAATTTTAATGACTGGGCGCGACTTCCTTCCCGTAAAAAAGAATTTCAGCTCCAAAATACCAACTACCTCAGACTATTTTACTTTTGTGATTCTTGCTCTTCAGATCTGAATACTAACTAATTACATTTAATGCTGTTCCTAATTCTTCACTTTCACATCTTCTGCTTTACTCTGCCGAAACATCATCTCTTCCTTTTCGTCTTATTTCTTCTATTCTTTCTCTCTCTGCCTTTTTGCTTCTCTTCTTGTTTGTTCTCTTTTTGCTGTTAGACTTCTTTCTTCTCTTGTTCTTCTTTATCTCCGGTTATTTTTATCTCAGATGTTTCAGATCAGTATTTGCTCTAACTACCATTCTAGTAATAGCTTCCACCAATAGACTTTGACAAGTGTCAATTAAGCTTCTAGCCTACTTTGTCCTGCTCGTATTTGATTTGCTAGCTTGTTCTGAACTGCTTCTATTTTACTTTCCATGTTTTCATCTCTGCTCTGACTTTCTTATATTTTATTGAAACTTGATTTCATTGTATCGCTATCTTATTGTAACCTGCTGATAATTCTTTTACATTTCCAATGTCTGGTTCAACGCAAAACTGATGAAGGATTCTTCTGCTGGATGTACTTATACAATAGTATTCGCCTCAGACTGTAGTGTTTCGTTCTTTGGTTGCTTTTGTCTCTGTTTCTCTTTGAGTAGTATTAGATGCATCCCCCCCCCCCCATTCAGTTGTTTCTTACGCTGATGCCATTTCCTGCTTAATCGGTACCTCTTATCTGAAATTTGTTGAACTGGTCTAAAACAGCACCTGTTTTCGTTACTGAAATGACAATGTACTGCATCACAGTTGCAAGATAGAACCGTGATATACAGTCTTGTAACATGGACACTATCTTGCTGGAGCATACCATCACTGTCGGAGAGACTTCAAGCATGAACGGATGCCGATGGTCCAGAGCCACAACTGCCATGGAAGCCTGGGAGAATGACTGCCATAGCCTAATATGGCCCCCAACGGCCAGAGTCTGTGGTTCAGTACATGTTCAGAGGAGCCGTTTGCCTGAGGGATAGTGTATCCAGACATAACCATTGACCTGATGCAATAGGAAATGTACTTCATCCAACTAGGTGACACAACTAACGACTAGTCTACGTGCGTATCTGCCTAGACCTGCATACTCCGCAAGATCCACAAGGCGTGTAAGTAATCCTTGAAGGCAGTGCCATCGCCGAGGAGCGCTCACAGAAGGTCCTCAGTCCATGAGCCCCGTGCCACACGAATTCATCGTCCGGTGCCGTCGTCTAACAGGCCGTTGCTCTGGGGATGGCATGCTGTAGTACGATGGGGGGAGAGGACATAAAAGTCGCAGAGTGAAGTGAAGAGTGAAGAGTCAAATTGGCACCCTGATTTGTGGTGATGGTATCCGGACAACAAAAAGCTTCCAACCGGTGCAAAACACAGTCGATCATGGGGAAAAGGTATTTGTACCGCTCCAACTCTGGTACTCTGCTAGGCATCCAGCAAGGTCCAAGTGTACGTGATGGTAGCGCCTGCATGTTACATCGAAGTTGCCGAGGGACGTCTGTGCGTGTCGCCCCATCTCGCTTCGCTATCAGTCGAGGCATGCCGGTGTCCATTGACGACAGTCGCGCCTGACGATCGTCCAAACGAAGCCCTCGGTGACAGTGGTTTCGTTACCCGAATTCCCGGGTGGGCGAGATTGTGTAGTCGGTCAAAGACCGCCTACCACGTCGACGTGGGGTGGATTGGTCGAATCCTGTGCTGAGACACGTGGCAGAAGATACCGGACCTTGAACCAGAAATCGGTTGACATTAGATTTTGAGGTTGGGAGAGCTGTCCTCGTGTAAATCACGAATTGTATCCCCTCTTGTTCGTCCGCTAGCCTGCTGTTATGGAGTGAGAGGGAGATCGTATGCACTCGTGGAAGGTTACTAAGCGACAATGTTATCTGTCATGTGAAGGTATCACACGTCGGTAGAGTACTGGGCGATTAGATCAAGATGACGGAATTTTCGTAGGTTTACTTTTCTGCTGATATTCATGACGGAATATGATACATCCACCTTGTCACCAGTGACTATCTTCAGTGTCTTAGTTCGATGTACGGTTTCTTGTAAATACACCGTGTATATACACTACTGGCCATTAAAATTGCCAAGAAGAAATGCATATGATAAACGGGTATTCATTGGACAAATATATCATACTACAACTGACATGAGATTACATTTTCACGCCATTTGGGTGCATAGATCTGAGAAATCAGTACCCAGAACAACCACCTCTGGCCGTAATAACGCCCTTGATACGCCTGGGCATTGAGTCAAACAGAGCTTGGATGCCGTGTAAAGGTACAGCTGTCCATGCAGTTTCAACACGATGCCACAGTTCATCAAGAGTAGTGACTGGCCTATTGTGACGAGCCAGCTGCTCGGCCACCATTGACCAGACGTTTTCAATTGGTGAGAGATCTGGAGAGTGTGCTGGCTAGGGCAGCAGTCGAACATTTTCTGTATCGAGAAAGGCCCGTACAGGATCTGCAACATGCGGTCGTGCATTATCCTGCTGAAATGTAAGGTTTCGCAGGCATCGAATGAAGGGTAGAGCCACAGGTCGCAACACATCTGAAATGTAACGTCCACTGTTCAAAGTGCCGTCAATGCGAACAAGAGGTGACCGAGACGTGTAACCAATGGTACCCCATACCATCACGCCAGGTGATACGCCAGTATGGCGATGACGAATACACGACGCTTCCTATGTGCGTTCACCGCCATGTAGCCAAACACGGATGCGAACATCATGATGCTGTAAACAGAACCTGGATTCATCCGAAAAAATGACGTTTTGCTATTCGTGCACCCAGGTTCGTCGTTGAGTACACCATCGCATGAGCCCCTGTCTGTGATGCAGCGTCAAGGGAAACCGCAGCCATGGTCTCCGAGCTGATAGTCCATGCTGCTGCAAACGTCGTCGAACTGTTCGTGCAGATGGTTGTTGTCTTGCGAATGTCCCCATCTGTTGACTCAGGGATCGAGACGTGGCTGCACAATCCGTTACTGCCATGCGGATAAGATGCCTCTCATCTCGACTGCTAGCGATACGAGGCCTTTGGGATCCATCACGGCCTTTTGTATTAGCCTCCTGAACCCACTGATTCCATATTCTGCTAACAGTCATTGGATCTCGACCAACGCGAGCAGCAATGTCGCGATACGATAAACCGCAATCGCGATAGGCTACAATCCGACATTTATCAAAGTCGGAAACGTGATGGTATGCATTTCTCCCTATTACACGAGGCATCACAACAACGTTTCACCAGGCAACGCTGGTCAACTGCTGTTTGTGTATGAGAAATCGGTTGGGATCTTTCCTCATGTCATCACGTTGTAGGTGTCGCCACCGGCGCCAACCTTGTGTGAATGCTCTGAAAAACTAATCATTTACATATCACAGCATCTTCTTCCTGTCGATTAAATTTCGCGTCTGTAGCACGTCATCTTCGTGGTGTAGCAATTTTAATGGTCAGTAGTGTAAATTACGTAGTATTTACGTTAGATAGAAAATAGTTAAGATGTGTTGGTTATGAAATGAAAAATACGTGTATTTGTAATATATAAGGTTTATGTTGAAAACAGTGTATAGTGTGCGTTGTTGTTCAATCTGTTAATGGGATCGAGGACTCTAGTGCAGTAGTGGTGGATTTGCTACATCAAGAGACGGTATCATAGAAAGCTGGTTATCAAGACGCAAAAACCTGATGGCCATTCCAAGCTAGAAGACGTTGTCATCATTACTAACAATATGTTGATTTGTACTGTAAAAGAAAAAAATAAAACGTTTTGTATGATTTCAAATCTGTATCAGTTAGTTGTCTGATGTTGTTCTTTGCATTCAGTTGAAACTTCAACGTTCGCACAATCAGAATTACTGTTTCTACGTTAACGATGTGGGAATGTTTTTTGAAGGTAAATAAAACTGCACAGAATATGTTATCTGTGGAAATTTAAAGCCTGTGTTTGTTTCAGGAGCGTTGGCGTTCGATGTCCGTCGTGATAAGTGCAAGTAGGAGAATTGTTAGTTGATTGAATCTTAGGAAAAGGATGTGGAATATCTTTGTACTCAAAAATCATCAGAAAAGTGACCAATTCATTGGCCTGGATTTAAGAGGGGTTTTGGAAGCAGTATTGGCATTCATAATCGATTTTAAAAGGTAGTTACATTCTCTCTAAGTGATCACGTCTTTTCAATAGTGGAAAGATAGCAAAAAATGGTTCAAATGGTTCTGAGCACTATGCGACTTAACTTCTGAGGTCATCAGTCACCTAAAACTTAGAACTAATTAAACCTAACTAACCTAAGGACATCACACACATCCATGCCTGAGGCAGGATTCGAACCTGCGACCGTAGCGGTCACGCGGTTCCAGACTGAAGCGCCTTTAACCGCACGGCCACACCGGCCGGCGAAAGATAGCATATTTGCTATTTACGTGACGCTGATTCAGAGATATGAGGTATATAATTGCGCTCATTCCTGATTACTTGTACGTGCTAATGTTTTTTTTTTTTTGTCTTATACGTGGACAATAACAGCTGCATATTGAGCTACGAGAAATGTATTAATGCTTGAGATAACGATAGGATTTATTTACGTTAGTTACGTGAATAGTGCCCGCTAGTCCTATTAAACAAGAACCTGCTAGGATAAATGATTTCTTTGGAAGCGGCGACGGAGATATTGACACGTTCAGTATTGGTGAAATAATTTTCAACGTTTTCGTAAAGTTACGGCTTTTTTAGAGCGATCTTACGGCTAGTACGTGCATGCCAGCCTTTGCAGGTAACCGTATTGGCAGGACCTCTCCTGAATAATACCTGTTCGTTAACCAAAAACCAGGCACACGCCTAACAAAAGTACAAATTTAACCCACGAATTAACCTCAAGATTTAGTACAAGCAAGAAGAAAGAAACGATTTTTAAGAAGAAATAACAAGGAGAATGGATTTCCCTTTTAAATGAATAGATTAAGCTTGAACTGCAACAATCAGATTAAAGTAAGTATAAGACATTGGACTTCGTTCTTTTAGAATTTTATCAAGTTCTGAATAAATTTCCTTTAATATTTGTTTGTTTCCTTTTACACGATTTTGAAACAAAAACTAAAAATCTTGTGGAGCAGCACCTCTGCTGATTTTAACTACGAGCTGCCATTGGCAGGGCATAACTTCTAACCATTTGTTGGACTGTTTCTTGCACTGATGCCACCTGTTTATTAACAGGGAGCTCTTCTGCCAAGATTGTTGACCTGGTCTAAAGAGCAGCTGCTTGTGATACTACAATACCGACATATTACATCTCGGTTTCCAGATAAAATAATTATAGCCAAACGAGTAGGGTTTTATGAAATCTATGGAATGTGTTGCGCATTTCTCTGTATTAAATTAATACTGTCTTCACACTATTCGGTTTCAGTGTACTGTTTACTATGCCTGGTATGAAAATTACTCTCTCCAATATCCAACTGCCACCACACTGTATTTTCACTAAACGTATGAGGTTACTTTCTCTTTAGAAGTCATTTGACCGCCTATATAGCGTAGTTACCACTTTGCTCAAGTCCGTCTACCGAATAAGAACGTACACTAATAAGTAAACCACTTCTGATACAGCATTGCGTCACACTTTTGACACAGACAAAACAGTTGTAAACAAGAACACTGTCACTATCAAGACATGCATACGAAACTTAATCCAAGTATAAAAACTATAAAAGTACCCAATTGATGCGCGTGATTTTGCACTGAAGTTTATATGAAATGAGATGGTGACTACCTAATATTTAAATTTACTGTTTACTTTGTAGTTAATACTTTACATGAATATGATGTATTCCTTTCACGATAGTCAAACAACAGAAGGATAATGACTGCTCCTGAAAAGTAAAGCCAGCCGTGGTGGCCGAGCGGTTCTAGGCGCTACAGGCTGGAACCGCGCGACCGCTACGGTCGCAGGTTCGAATCCTGCCTCCGGCATGGATGTGTGTGATGTCCTCAGGTTAGTGAGGCTTAAGTAGTTCTAAGCTCTAGGGGTCTGATGATCTTAGAAGTTAAGTCCCATAGTGCTCAGAGCCATCTGAACAATTTTTTGAAAAGTAAAAAATGAATGAGCATGAAAAAAGTTAACGAATAATGACGATGAATAACGTGAATTTGGCTAGACACTTGTATAATGAAATGGTTCAAAGACATTTGTGAGTGTAACTATGTAATGTCTGTAGAGTAACACAGGAACTTGTTTGTTACTGTTAACGTGCTTCATATTTTACAGTCTAACTTCTTTGAATTGCCTTTCTTCATTGAACTGATCCTATTGTTTCAAAACGCTTCAGTTTACTAGCTGAAACTGCCTGTGTGAGAATTGAAATGTTGGTTTCGTAGTAAACAATCTGTATTATTTGTTTATTGCCGGCGACCAAAGATGAAATCTTAGCGTTCTTCTTTCTCTGGCTCTAGAGCGTCTTCTGTTGGTGAATGCTGCGTGGTGTATCGCTGGGCGCCCTGCCATCGCTGAGTTGAAATGGCTACAAAATTGTCGCCACTCCAATTCAGATTAAGCTAAAAAATAATACATTCTAAACTCCGCTGCAGATGATAGTTTGATGTACTTGAAATATCTTGAATAATTAGGGGAACGCTTCAGGGTGGGTTTTGGGCGAAGTATTTGGTTAAAACACTGTGTTTGTAAGTAGGCTGTTTAGGTTTTCTTATTGGTAACGCCACGTAGCGCTCTGTATGAAAAATGGCTGGCTGTGCTGTGTGCAGTCTGTGGCTAATTTGCATTGTTGTCTGCCATTGTAGCGTTGGGCAGTTGGCTGTCAACAGCGCGTAGCGTTGCGCAGTTGGAGGTGAGCCGCCAGCAGTGGTGGATGTGGGGAGAGAGATGGCGGGGTTTTGAAATTTGTAATACTGGATATCATGAACTGCTATATACATTATGACTTTTGAACACTATTGAGGTAAATACATTGTTTGTTCTCTATCAAAATCTTTCATTTGCTAACTATGCCTATCAGCAGTTAGTGCCTTCAGTAGTTTGAATCTTTTATTTAGCTGGCAGTAGTGGCGCTCACTGTATTGCAGTAGTTCGAGTAACGAAGATTTTTGTGAGGTAAGTGATTTGTGAAAGGTATAGGTTAATGTTAGTCAGGGCCATTCTTTTCTAGGGATTATTGAAAGTCAGATTGCGTTGCGCTAAAAAAAAAAAAAAAAAAAAAAAAAAAAAAAAACATTGTGTGTCAGTTTAAGGACAGTCATGTATAATTTTTCAAAGGGGACGTTTCTTGTTTATCGTCTAACAATGTGCACCTGCACTATTATTGTATTTACTCAGGCGAAGTGCACATATATTTAGCCGGCCGAAGTGGCCGTGCGGTTAAAGGCGCTGCAGTCTGGAACCGCCAGACCGCTACGGTCGCAGGTTCGAATCCTGCCTCGGGCATGGATGTTTGTGATGTCCTTAGGTTAGTTAGGTTTAACTAGTTCTAAGTTCTAGGGGACTAATGACCTCAGCAGTTGAGTCCCATAGTGCTCAGAGCCATTTGAACCATTTGCACATATATTTAAGAATTTCCGCTTTTCACACACAAACTGCTTTCAATGCTCTCACAAATACTAAAGCTAGTTTTAATCTGTCTGCCTAATACGAAAGTCTCCGTAACATCCACTTCTTCACAGACACAGCTTGTTCATTTACACGGTCGACAGTCCACAGTCCACTTCACTAGCTGTTCCACTCTTCATTCACTCCTTTCCCACCTGCATTCAGTAAGAGTCTCAACAGTTAACAGTCTCCTCGATACTATATGAAGCTACAATCTGTCGTGTAACAGCCACGGTTAGCTTCAACTCTTCTCTTCCAGATGTCTTCTCCAGGAAACAATTTCAGTTCTCCCTTCCTCCTTCTCGTACCTTCTTCTGCCCTCCAGATGTGCTTACACATATGAAAATAATTTCTACGAACGTCATGTTACAGCATACAGTTCATGGCCCTGCGCTAACACTACGCTATTACCATCCGCGACAACACTCTTCACACATCAGCAGTTCGTCAAAATAGCTTCATTTTAACTCGTTTTCGTTGTAATACTTCCTTCCACACTCTTCTTGTCACTTCACAGTCTAAATATTATTTCGAAACACTTCTTCTTTACCACACTGCATAACTATCCTGCACTAACGAGCATCTTTCATCCTCACTGTCAGCTGTCTCCCGATCCCTATCTCGATTACAAAATACAGCTATTAATTTTGACGTAATGGGCATAGTAGTGGACACAGATATTGTAAAATTTACATTGCAAGAAAAGAACAGATTTACAACATAAGTTTTATGTAACAGGAGACACATATTCACATTATGTACATGTAGGAAAAGATCGCCCAATAAAGATCTAATAACTTTAGATTGAAATCAAAGACAACCAACAGAACAGCGATTACTGTCAAAATAACACACAGCAATTGCATAAGCTGAAAAATCTCCGTCTCGAGTACACGCTCACTCTGTACATATGTATGAAGGCGTGCAAGTTTATTTGAAATTTCGTTTTACTACATATTCATGCTATGCAATGATAGTCTATAATAGCGTTACTTTCGACTCGAAGCGCTAACGCACACCTAATACCATTGTTCTTTCAACTACACAGATCATTCACAGTCCGCAGTAAGTACAAACGGTATTCTTTCTCCGTCAATATAATTAATTCTTGACATCAATTATTCCTCTACACAGCACTTCTTGATTCTGTGTACATCAGCTAGGAAACTTTTCGCATTCAGCTAATATGCTGTCTGCCATTAGCGCTTCCAAAATAGCTGTAGTGTATCTTTCTTGATCGTGAACCATCGCTGTGAAAATGCCTCTGCCCACTTTTCAGTTTTTAAGTATTCTTGCCCGCCTTCGTTTAGCATATACATTATGCTCGTGTAGTTTAAATAACGGTAGCTGGATACAGCGTTTATTATACAGTTCTAAAACATCGCCATTTTGCGCCAACCCTAACACAGATTTCAACAAGCGACAGTATCTTTTGAGTACAATTTCAAATCTTTTTGCATCAACAGACCCTTTGTTTACTATCCCTTTAGCAAAGCAGATCTAAATTACCTCCTGTTCCACTTTTTCACTTTTACTAAATCTCATCAAATTGTGCAGTCTGGCGTACTGGCCATTCTAACTCACAGCTCCGCTATCACTGTTTTTTTACACTTATTTCGCTTTAAAACAGATTATATTTAATCCAACTGAGGCATAGGACATGAATCGATTTACAGTAAATTGTTACATTGTACAAATTTTCGTTGAAAAGTATTTTCACGAAGGACGATTCCGTACTTGTACACTACTGCCCATTAAAATTGCTACACCAAGAAGAAATGCAGATGATAAACGGGTATTCATTCGACAAATATGTTATACTAGAACTGACATCTGATTACATTTTCACGCAATTTGGGTGCATAGATCCTGAGATATCAATATCCAGAACAACCACCTCTGGCCGTAATAACGGCCTTGATACGCCTGGGCATTGAGTCAAACAGAGCTTGGATGCCGTGTAAAGGTACAGCTGTCCATGCAGTTTCAACACGATGCCACAGTTCATCAAGAGTAGTGACAGGCCTATTGTGACGAGCCAGTTGCTCGGCCACCATTGACCAGACGTTTTCAATTGGTGAAAGATCTGGAGAATGTGCTGCTAGGGCAGCAGTCGAACATTTTCTGTATCCAGAAAGGCCCGTACAGAACCTGCAACATGCGGTCGTGCATTATCCTGCTGAAATGTAGTGTTTCGCAGGGATCGAATGAAGGGTAGAGCCACGGGTCGCAACACATCTGAAATGTAACGTCCACTGTTCAAAGTGTCGTCAATGCGAACAAGAGGTGACTGAGACGTGTAAGCAATGGCACCCCATACCATCACGCCAGGTGATACGCCAGTATGGCGATGACGAATACACGACGCTTCCAATGTGCGTTCATCACGATGTAGCCAAACACGGATGCGACCATGATGATGCTGTAAACAGAACCCGGATTCATCCGAAAAAATGACGTTTTGCCATTCGTGCACCCAGGTTGGTCGTTGAGTATACCAACCGCAGCCACAGTCTTCGAGCTGACAGTCCATGCTACTGCAAACGTCATCGAACTGTTCGTTCAGATGGTTGTTGTCTTGCAAACGTCCCCATGTGTTAACTCAGGGATCGAGACGTGGCTGCACGATCAGTTACAGCGATGCGGATAAGACGCCTGTCAACTCGACTGCTATTGATACGAGGCCGTTGGGATCCAACAAGGCGTTCCGTATTACCCTCCTGAACCCACCGATTCAATATTCTGCTAACAGTCATTGGATCTCGACCAACGCGAGCAGCAATGTCGCGATACTGTAAAACGCAATCGCGCTAGTCTACAATCCGACCTTTATCAAAGTCGGAAACGTGATGGTACGCATTTCTCCTCCTTACACGAGGCGTCACAAGAACGTTTCACCAGGCAACGCCGGTCAACTGCTGTTTGTGTATGAGAAATCGGTTGGAAACTTTCCTCACGTCATCACGTTGTAGGTGTCGCCACCGGCGCCAACCTTGTGTGAACCCCCCAGGGGCTCAGCATTCATTTGCTGAGTACGGGCTTGGCGACCCCGGGGTCCTGTCACCGTAACCCCCGGACATGCTTCAGCGACCAACGCATGGCGCGTCGGTGGAACGTTGTGTGCTGCGGGGAATGATAATCTTGGCTTGACCGCCTGGATTGCGAGGAAGGTAAACCTCTATAAAAACCCCTCAATCTTACGGTGTGCTGCGCGCCTATAAGATGCATGGCTGTTGGGGTGGAACAGTCGCAAGCGGGCAACCTCTGGGGCACCTGCCGCGCCCCAGTTGTATAAGGCTTACCTAGGCACGCGGGGCTCTGTCTAGGTGGACTTCTAGTTCCCTAGCTGCTCGTGGGACCGAGATGGAACCCTCGAAGTTTTATTCTTCTCCTGCCAGCGGAAAGGGTGGACCGCTGGTGGGTTCTAACACCCAATCCAACAAGAGGGCTCATGTAGCCAGTCCTCCTGATTCAGGTAGTAGTAACAGAACGCATGCTGCTTCGCAGAATGTGTTTTTCATAATTAAAAGAAAAGATGGGAGTTTTGAAAAAGTTTCGCCATTTTATATACAGAAGGGCTTAGAAGGTATTGCTGGCACATTAAAATCTGTAAAGCGCTTGCGAAATGGCACCTTGTTGGTTGAAACATCTAGCTTCCAGCAAGTCCAGAACCTTCAGAAGGCACAATTTCTTGGGGAGTTTGCGATAGAGACTGAATTTCACAACACCTTGAACTACAGCAAGGGTTTTGTGACTTGCAGAGATCTCGTTGACATTCCCCAAGACGAACTGAAGGCTGAATGGTCCCGGGAAGGAATTGTCGACGTGCAACACATTATGAAACGGGTGGATGGTGCTTTCACAAAGACTGACTCATTTATCCTTACATTTAACAGCACCAAATTGCCAGAGCATGTGAAGGCAGGTTTCCTACGTCTCAGTGTACGGCCTTATTACCCCAACCCCATGCGGTGTTTTAAATGCCAACACTTTGGACACACTACTCTCGGCTGTAGAGGGGAAGCCACTTGCGGGAATTGTGGTAAAGCCGCCCATGAGGGAGTTGGTTGCTCCTCTCCTCCCAAGTGTGTCAACTGCTCTGGGGATCACCCTGTGTGGAGTAGGGAATGCAGAGTTTTCCTTGAGGAACGGAAGATCCAGGAACTAAAAACTACAAAACGCATCCCGTATGGTGAGGCGAAGAAAATCTACAAGTCCATGCAGCCGCCCACGTTCGTTGCTTCCTTTTCTTCCGTTCCCAAACAACCAGTCTTGAAAACCGATGCCGCTACACAAACGGAGGTTGCTACTGTCAGCACTAGCACCTGCGCTTGTCAATGTACGTGTGCTGCTGCCGTTCCTGTGAAGCCTGCTGCTCCCCCCCGGCCTTCTGACCAGGCCGTGGTAGCTGACATCGTGGAACTTCCTGCCCCTTCCCGGGTCCAGTCTTGTGCACCACCCAGCACTGCTACACCCCCTACTGCTTCTGAGGTTTTGGCTCCAATGCCACCTCAGGCCAGAACATCGAAGCCAAAGACAAAGGTGAAGACTCGCCCACAAAAGGAGACTGCAAAGATGACCTGACTGGAGAAAGGGCCAAAGGCGGAGTCGCTGTGTTTGTCAATAATGACCACCACTCCTCTGCTCTCCCCCTGGATACTGACCTGCAAGCAGTTGCAGTTGAAATTTCTTCACCTCGGAGGCTTACCGTTTGCTCCCTTTATTTACCCCCTCTGGATGCAATGACCTTAGACGCTCTCACAGATCTTATCGACCAACTCCCCCGCCCATTTCTTCTCCTGGGAGACTTCAATGCCCATCATGTCCTGTGGGGCTCCACTACTCTTTGCGCTCGAGGTCGAATTTTGGAGAGCCTCCTAACATCTCAAGTGTTGTGCATCCTCAACACAGGTACTCCGACTCATTTCTCTACTGCTACAGGGTCATTCTCAGCCACTGACCTATCTTTCTGCTCTCCAACCCTCACCGACTCTGTTCACTGGGAGGTCATTGACGACCTTCATTCCAGCGATCACTTCCCTATCCGCATTCATCTCCTGGATGGTGTATTGCTGGAGCCGCGGCCTCCATCGTGGATGATTGGCAGGGCTAACTGGCCACTGTTCACTCGGTTGGCTGTCTTTGACCGCCACAATAACGTACAGGAATGGGTGGATCACATCACGCTTGTGGTCCATCATGCTGCTGACCTGTCCATACCACAGACTTCTGGCACTCCTAAGCAGCGCCTTGTGCCTTGGTGGACAGGAGAGTGCCGTTCAGCCATCCGGGACAGGCGTGCGGCTCTTCGCCGATTTAAATGCCGCCCAACAGCGGTCAATCTTACCGCCTTTCGAATCGCGAGAGCCAGGGCACGGCGTGTCATTAAAGAGAGCAAGAAAAGGTCATGGCAGGAGTTCCTGGACTCCATCAACCGTTCCACTTGTTCCACAAGAGTATGCGAAGCCATCCGGAGGATTTCCGGTAAACATAGTCGTTTACCAATAGCAGCAGTCCTCAACCAGGGATGCCTTCAAACGACACCCAGAGCCATTGCTCAGACACTGGCAGAGCATTTTGCACAAAGTACTGCCACTGCAAATCAGGATCCAGCGTTTCGTCGCTACCGTGCGACTGTCGAAAGAGCGACCTTGGACTTTCGGTCGAACAGTTCTGAGGCCTACAATTCCCCTTTCTCCATGTGGGAACTTGAATCGGCACTTACTGAGACTTCTGACACTGCACCAGGTTACGACCGCATCCGGTACTCCATGCTTCGACATCTGCCAGCGGCGTCAAAGGAAATCCTTCTCGAATGTTTTAATCTCATATGGCAGACAGGAGTGTTCCCCACCTCGTGGAGGGAGGCAATTCTCATCCCTCTCCTCAAACCAGGAAAGGACCGCACATGTCCCGGTAGTTATCGTAGTATCGCCTTGACAAGCTGTGTCGGAAAGAGCCTGGAACGGATGGTTAACCGGCGTCTGGTCTGGCTGTTAGAGACCAGACAGCTCCTTAGCCGCTTTCAGTGTGGATTCCGAAAATTTCGGTCCACGGTCGACAACCTGACCCTCCTAGAGGCGGCTGTTCAGCAGGCTTTTCTCCGTCAGCATCACTGTATCGGTATCTTCTTTGATATCAGTAAGGCATATGATACTACTTGGAGACACTGTATTCTTGCACAAATGCATCAATGGGGCTTTCGTGGCCGCCTCCCCATTTTCATTCGGTCTTTCCTGTCTCAGTGGTTTTTTCGGACCCGCGTTGGTAACACACTGTCTGATCGCTTTGAGCAAGAGAACGATGTCCCCCAGGGCAGTGTTTTAAGCGTTACCCTCTTTGCCATAGCCATCAACAGTATAACGTCTACAGTGAGGAGTCCAGTACAGTGCTCCTTATTTGTGGACGACTTTGCTGTTTTCTGTTCCTCCTCCAGTGTTGCAACCGTGAGCCGTCAGTTGCAGCTAACAGTGCGGCGGTTAGAGGAGTGGGCTGCAAATACGGGTTTTCAGTTTTCTGCCGAAAAGTGTGTTTGTGTTCATTTTAATCGTTCTCGTCATCTTTTTACTTTGCCTGCCTTGCATATGGGGGATACTGTACTACATTTTAGAGACACAGTGCGGTTTCTGGGCCTAATTTTTGACTCCAGGTTGTCATGGCTGCCACACCTACGTGACTTGAAAGCCAGAACGCTGAAGGCACTGAACATCCTCAAGTGCCTCAGCCACAGGTCTTGGGGCGCGGACAGGGCGCGTCTCCCACAGTTTTATGGAGCTTTTGTGCGTTCACGGCTGGACTATGGGTGCACAGTATATGGGTCAGCGAGGCCATCTTATTTGCGGATCCTTGACGCTGTTCACCATGCTTGGATCCGACTGGCCACAGGTGCTTATCGGACCAGTCCCGTACCCAGCCTCTGTGCTGAGTCTGGCGAACCGCCACTTACCATCCGGCGGCAGCTCCTGCTGGTGCGCCAGGCTTGTAAGTTTCTTGCAGCTCCCAGATCGCCTGCTCACCATCTTGTTGCCTATCCACCTCTGGACCGCCTTTTTTCCCGCCGTCCCCGGGCTACATTGCCGTTTGGGATCCGTGTGCAACGTGTACTAGAGTCCCTCGGTGTGGAGTCTGTACAACCCCAAATCCAAGGTTTTAACCGCCTGCCACCCTGGTTACTGAAGAGGCCCGGAGTGATTTTAGATTTATTGCAGTACAAGAGAGATTGCACTCCTGCCACCGTTTTTATGCAGCATTTTCTGCCATTTTATCTGAGCACCTCGACTATGTAGCTGTTTTTACGGATGGGTCTAAACAAGGGGATTCTGTTGGTTGCTCAGTTGTTTTTCCATATCGTGTCCTGAAAGTCCGACTGCCTCAGACTTTTACTGTCTTTGATGCAGAATTGTCTGCGATCTTGCGGGCACTGGAGCACATGAGACATTCTTCCTCTCCTAAATTTCTTGTCTGTTCCGATTCACTCAGTGCCCTTCACTCATTGCAACGTTTGTATCCGGCAGACAAAATTGTCCAGACCATCCAGGATGCCCTCCTCCGACTACAGCGACTGGAGAAGGTTGTAGCTTTCTGCTGGGTTCAGGGGCATGTCGGCACTGCTGGGAATGAAAGGGCAGATCTCGCAGCCAAGGAGGCGTGCCTCGCCCCACAAGTATCTCAGTGTGCTATCCCCTTGGACACACTCACCTCGCTGTTGAGCTCACGGGTCATGCGTCGGTGGGAGGATGAGTGGCTGGAAGTGACTGACAATAAGCTCCGTATAGTCAAGCCCACAACCGTTGTGTGGTGTACTTCCTTTCAGCCCCGTCGACGGGACGAGGTTCTCCTCACTCGGCTTCGAATAGGCCACAGCCCTATGACGCATGGCTTCCTGCTCCGGCGAGAGGACCCTCCAATGTGTGGTGCTTGCGGCGTCCAGGTCACTGTGCGCCACGTTTTATTGGATTGCGTTTTATTTTCTGACCAACGGGTCGCGGCTGACTTGCCAGGGGACCTGCCATCTCTTTTAGGCAAGACTCGGACGAATGTGGCTAAAGTTTTAAAGTTCTGTGCCCTGTCAAATGTTTTTACAAAGGTTTAGGGAGAGGATTTTAATTTTCTCACTGTGTGACTAGCTCGCCCATATTTTATGTAAGTGGCCAGCCAATAACAATTTCCTGTGACATTCTTGTTGCTATGTTTCCCCTTTCCGTAGGTTTTACTTTCTTAGGTAGCATTATCCTTCTTTTCCTGCTTTGTTTGAGTGTGTGCTTTAGTTTTCTTAGGTCTGTCCACATTCGTTCCTTTTAATGTGTGTCAGGGCGCTGATGACCTCGATGTTGAGCGCCCATAAGCCCCAACACACCACCACCACCTTGAGTGCATGCTCTGAAAAGCTAATCATTTGCATATCACAGCATCTTCTTCCTGTCGGTTAAATTTTGCGTCTGTGTCACGTCATCTTCGTGGTGTAGCAATTTTAATGGCCAGTAGTGTATAACAAAATAAGTTTATAAGCAATTTATAACGGTATTAACTTGTACTTGAAAGAAAGAAGGATAAGCTAATTAGTGCGCATCGCCTTATCAGAGCGGATGATTACCTGCGAATAAAATGCCCATCTCAGAATACGGTGAATCAAAACTACTTATAAATGTGTTTTCGAAGATGTGAGAAGACGCAATGAAAATATAGTAAAGAAACAATTGGAATCAATTAAACTGTGAATAAGACAAATCGGAAACCTATGTTCGGTCGACATCACATTTAATCTGTCAAGATGAGAGATCACACTGTAACTGTCAACAAACAGAAAATAATCCGAGCATTCCATGTCTTCTTTGAATGTTGTGCAGTTTACAAAATGTATTAGAAATACAGATAGCTCATAGTCAAAACAATGACATTCTAGAGTAAATGCCAGACGAGGTGTGTAAAGCCATGCGAAGTTCGTACAATGTGAAGGTATCAGCAATGACGGTGTTTCAATTTTTTTTGGAATCCTTGATCTTCTGACTGGTTTGGTCCGCTCCTGCCACGAATTCCTCTACTGTGTCAGTCTCTTCACCGTGGTGGAGTACCACATGCAGCTACTTCTTCAAGTATTTGATGCACAGATTCCAATCTGTACCCTTCTATTCAGTTTTTAGTCTCTACAGCTGCCTATAGTACAATGGACGTTATACATTCATGTCTTAACCCACGTCCTATATTCGTATTTCCTCATCTTGTCAATGTTTTCGACATGTTTCTGCTTTCGCCAATTCTGCGGAGAACCTCCTCATTGTTTATCTTATCAGTCCACCTAATTTTCACCATACTTCTATAACAACATGTTTCCAACTCTTCGAATCTCTTATTTTCCAGTTTTCTCACAGTCCGCGATAAACATCCATACAATACTCTGCTCCAAACATAGTGCGTTTATAACACTCCAACAGCATATTTACGTAGCTTATGTAATCAGATACCGAATTTGGCTTGTTACGTACTATGCCCCAACAGAACAAATCAGTCCTGTCACGGAAAAGCCACGTATAACACTCCTATCTTTTACTGCTATACCATAACCTTGAAGCTGGAGGCAGTTTGCAAAACAGAATTATTTTGATAGAGTAATTATGGTATAACGCAACAGAGTAGTGTTACCCTCTGAGAGGAATTTTATTATGTTGACCGTATTGTACCTAACGGAGGTGGCTTATCGGGAGTGAAAGTCAGAATTACGTAAATATTTGAACAGTACGAACAAAATTTTGCCTATCTGCACTGTTCAACTGATAAAGAAAACGGTCGCCAGCCTAACTAGGCAAGAGAATGATTAACATTCTCGTTCAAGAAAATAGTTATTAGTAACTCTAATGGATAAACACAACCTATACTTGGCCACACGCGAGTGCAATGAACTCTGACACATACATATGTTTTAAGACTGAAGCTAACAACTGGAGCCGCACAAACTATTTGCAAAATTATAAGAGATACCGAAACACCCTATTACTTTCAGGCTTTAAATAAATTATGGTTTTTATAACTAGTGGTCTTCCCATTACTTGTTACCCAGCATTAATACAATAGACAAACAGTGGATCCTGTTATATTATTAATATGCACTTCCTATACACAAGAGAGACATACACTTAACAAACATGAGTATATAACGTGTCACAACTGCAGTTTTCCACTTTTACTACAGCGAAACACAATGTTCACAAAATTGCAAGAAACTGACTCACCTTTTTGAATTTACTACAAATATCAAGGTGATCATTTGCTAAGCAAAACTTTAGAAGCCTCAATCTTAAGAACTTTTAATTTTGCAGTTGGCAACAGCACTTTAATAAGCAGTTTTAATAGGAAAATTATTTTCAGCAAACAACATTTACTTTAACTCACTCTCTTGCCACATTAACTTTAACTTCCTTTTTACTAAGTTCAAGAGGCATTAATTAGCATAACATTGGTTTCAATAGGAACACTCGGTAATTACTTTAGTTCAAACGGAGAGGAACCTGAGAGGTGTTATGATAAGGAGGAAAATCAAGGTAGGTACATAAATTCAGATATAAATTACCTTATATTTGAGCACATTAGCACATCCATTAAGCTGATCCTTCACTGTACGTCATTATAGTATTACGTTGCAGTGATTGCGCAACGTGGTGGCAACTGCTTGTTGGTAGGTGGATTCGCAGACAGAATTGCTGGACTCTGTCATTTCTTGGTGGCGACGACAGATACGAATTCCAGAATAGTTCCAGCTATTTATCCATCCATCCGAGGCATTGGAAAGCGGCAGGAAAAGCCTCTCTCGGAACCAGCACGATATGCAACATTTACATGACAGTGCACAGTTTGGTAGCTCGTCCCCGACTCGTAGCTTGTCCCCGGCTGTCTATCAGTTCCACCTTTTCCACCTAAGCCAACCACAATTTGCGCGCGCTACACGGTTCCGTTCCCGAGGGAACCACTACACCTTTTACATACAAACTAATTAAGAACCCTAAGTGAGGATCAGAAGTTTAAGTTTACATAACAGCAACCAAATACATTAAATAAAACAGAACATTTGCACATATTGACATTGCTACCAAAAATTATTCACACAAAATAACAATCATATACAGTAAGTTTTGTTCCCTCCAAATGGGACAAAGCATTTAAACGACTGATATACTAAATTGCATAGAACCGAACCATGACATCAAAGTTTGTGCAAAGAAAGAAATATACAGTTTTATGTTATCGATTCAATCACACACATTTACAGAAGCTCAGCGATGTAACATTAAATGAAACAAAAGCGAAATAAATCAGTACCCATTAGAGCTATGGTGTTACACGTTCCGCGTTCTGACCCTAGACGGACCAGTCGGATTCGACCGACTGCTGCATCATCCGCTGTCAGTGACGTCACTGGGTGCCGTATGGGGATGCGTGGTGTCAGCACAGCTCTCTTCCAGTCATTGTCGGGTTTCTTGACCTTGGAACATCGTTATGTTACAGGTCCTCGATTTTCTTTTCATCACAAATGATACGAGTTGGAGAAGTGTAGAAAAGTAACTTGCAAAGCAGTTGTGGATGGGAGCGCTTTACCATCAGTCTTTACGATTCGTTCCGAAGTAGGCGGAATGGTTTATTGCCTAAATATTAACTAACGGCAAAATATGGTTACAGATGAGTGCTCGCAACTTTATGGACAAGTTATACCCCTTGAAACTGCTGCGCCCCGGAAAATTTCGACTCACGAACTGTGAAAATAAGTTTTATTCTTGCCGAGACCAGGCAGCAGAGACCACCTGGCCACTGTGCTGATCAAGTTAGCCACTGTACGGTACTGTTGACATTACGACAAAGAAACACTCAGTGTAGACTGGGGTCTGCGACAATGGTCAACTTCGAGCTCATGGAACAGCTAACACGGCGTGACCAACAGTGAAGGAATATTTTGAACTCGGGCACCTGCATGCTACAGAGAAAAATGTTGCAAATTTAACTGGGCCTAGCAACCTGCGCTCGCTGCAGAGCGAGCTAGGAAATACTAGCAGGACAACTAATATGAGGCAAACCTAGTCGTACCCCTCCAGTCAGAAGCGTAGCTGTAAGGGTATACACAATCGAACTTAGAGGCTCAATGCATTCAGTTGTGCCGCCATTCTGTCTTGAATCAGAGAGAATGATTGGCTTTTGAGTTTCAGAGAAACCGCGACCCGCCCTTGGTGATGAACATCACGTGACTATCTGCCACTGACTGAGTCATCGAATACCGACGAGACGTGCCTACCTGTGGCATAGTGGCTGCAAAACATGTGTAACTTCGTCGACGCTGTTGTGTTCGACTTTGTGCACGAAGCTAAAGAGAGATGGGTTATAGATTGGTGTGATAACTGTCGTCATAGGAGAGCTGGACAGGAGGAGAAATGATTAGCAAACAACTCAACATAATAGACACAAGGTTTACCCAACTTGTCTTTCTCCTAGCGTACAAAGGTTCATTACAAATAAAGGCGCAAGAATTAGAGTCCAGCTCACACAATAGCTGATAGGATGAGGATCACTGTTGATGGTGTTGTAGTGATGAAGCTCTGAATGCAAGTGGGCAGAGTGGCTGCCACCGGCTGTCCTGCATCACGGCAGCAGAGGGCGCTCGTGGTACGGAGCAGCTGGAGGTTAAAAAAAATAAAAAATAAAAATAAAATAAAAAGATAAGAAAAACACGATGGCAGTCGAAGAAGGAGGTTATTACGACCTTACAGGAACGTGTGTGGCGGGGGAGATGTGGGACGTTCCCACTACTGGCCTTGCCGTTTGCTCTCGGGCTGTCGGAATTTTGTCGGCCGGAATCACCCTGTGCTGCACGACAACACCTGCCCCCACACTGCCAATCGGATGAAGGAAACACTTCAGCGATTTGATTGGGAAACACTGTAGCATTCTTCATATAGCCTGGATCTTTCAGCGTGAGATTTTCACATCTTTGGCGACGTGAAGGAAGACACGCGCGGACGTCGGTTTCAGTCGGATCAGGAAGCGCAAGAGTACGTGTGGTAGTGGATCCGTCAGCGGCCGACGGTGCGGTACGAAATGGGAACTGATCGTTTCGCCTCCCAGTGTGATAAACATCTTAACGCGTATGGTTATTACTTTTAAATGGAACCATTCCATGACCCCGTTGTGGCAGGTGTTCGGTTTTCATTTGACTGCTCCTTATAGCTGTACATTCGCGTAGTTTATTCACTTAAGAACAACAAGAAAAATATGTTTAACAGTATGGTGGAGAACATCTACAGCTGCATTGAGTTTAGATTTCTCGAACAAGGAAAGTTAGACATAAAATTAGAACAGTGGAAATGGACTATTTGAGAAGATCTTTGCAGTTCACGAGGCAAGATAGGATACGAAATCAGGAAGTATGAAGTCAAATGCAGGTAACGTGCTCCGTGACAAAACCTTTAGAGGACAAAGCGCTTCAGTTGTGTGGGCAGCTACAGAGAATTCATAACCGTAGATGTCCAAGGAAGATTTTAAACTGGGAGCCGCTCGGAAGAAGAAAAAGTCCAGCGATAAGATGGGAAAAATACATGCAGGAAGCAATGGAAGACAGGACCGGATGACTGGAACGAAGTAGGCCAGTGGACGTTGAAAACGGTTAACTCCCAGCGACAAACGCTGAAGAAGAAGAAGAAGAAGAAGAAGGAGAAGAAGACAGAAGAACGTCGTGTTGAGTTCTATCTGTAGAAAAGTCCTGCATCCAAACTTAAATACTGTCTGATGCTCGGTTAGCTCGTATTTTTTTCAGTGTACAACAGTCCGTAACACTGTCGAACGCCTTCCAGAATTCAAGGAACACGGTATTAACCTGAACGCCTTTGTCTGCTGCGAACATACTGAGCTGAGAGTTTCGCAAGGTCTTTGTTTGATGAATCCTTGTTGATCTTTATAGAGGACGCTTTCATTCTCCAAGAACGTCATCGTGCGTGAATGTGAAACATTTTCCACAATTTTACAACATATTGACGTCAGCAATAGAGGCATTAATTATGGGAGACCGTCCGACAGCCTCTCCTGAAAACGGGTGTCATCTGCGTCTTTTTCAAATCGCTGGATAACCTCCGTTGTTCTAGTGACGTACGACAAACTACTGCTAGAAGGGAGCAAGTTCTTTCGCTTATTCTCTGTAGAACCTCACAGATATCTCTTCCGGTCCAGTTGCCTTCCTACTGTTGAGTAATACTAGTTGATCTTTTATTCTGCGATCGCTTATCCCAGTATCTAACATTTCGGTATTAGTGCAATGATTCGGTGGTGTAAAAGTTTTGGAAGACCGAATGCAATATTTTGGCGATCATCCTATCATCTTCTCTTTTGGTGTCAGTATGGTCACTGACCAGTTGGAGAGAAGATTTCGATCCGCTTATAGACTCTGAATAAGACCAAAACTCCTTTGGATGTTTAGTGAGATCGTTGACAAAATTTTACGTTGATATTGCAGTTCTCGCATAGCTATGCTCACACTCGTTTTGGTATCATTCAGTTTCCGTTTGACTAACTTTCTTTGACTTTGCTCAAATAGGAGATGAAGCTCTGTTTGTTTTTGTAGCAATTTTCTAACACGGCTGTTGAACCATGATGAGTTTTTCCATTGTTTGCAACCTTACTCGACAGATACTTGTCTAATATCTATTGTAGAATGCTTCTGAGTTTTACCAATTTGTGCTCCAAATCTTCGTCCTCAGACTGAATATCTGGTGTTGACTACTTAGATACACTTCTCTTTGTCCCTGACACTTTCGTTAAACAAAAATATTTTCTACTTTTTTTTAACATTTATTGTTATTTTCGTGTCATTGATACTGACGTTCGGGTCAGATAGTTATGAGACGGTCTTAGACATTGCCCTGACTGCTCAAAATAATTTCAGATAAGATATTACTCCTAAGTACAATCTCACACGAATCCCTTTCTCTGGCACCAGTTTTAATTGCGTGACTCTCATATTCTATAGATGGAAAGTTGAAGTCTTCCCCTGTCACATTAGCATGATTAGGAAACTTGCTCATGATGTTATCCAAGTTGTCTTTGAAGTACTCTGCCGCTAAAACTCGTGACGCAGGCGGTCCATAAAAGCACCCTGTTACGAAGTTTCACACGCCTTTGATGCTTATCTTTACCCAGACTATTTCACATTCGGAATTTGTAATAATCTCATCAGATATTACAGAGTTCCTTACGATATTTAATAAGCCGCTACCACTGGTACCAAGCCTAGCCTTGCGATGTATATTCCAATATGAGTCAAGTACAGTATATCGCTGCGGTTCATTTGCCGTTTCAGCCACCTTTCTGTTCCTGATACTATGCTCGTATTATTGCCTTTAATAAACGAAACTAATTCTGGGACCTTACCATGAATGCGCCTGCAGTTTACTAATAAAACACTATGTTTTTTTCGGGTTTGCAAGGCTGAAACTTCTCCTCTGGGAGCGATGTAGCTGATTTACAAGGATTGGAACTTTAATAGTGGTAACTATTTACAGCTCGTAAAAAATAGATACGTATTTCAAAGTTTTACTGACCTTCAAAGTAGTCACCAGCATTGTGTATAACCCGTTGCCAGCTATGTGGAAGTTGTAGGATACTCTTTAAAGTGCCAGTTGTGTTGACAGTTCTAACGGCGCGGTCTATTGCCCAACGAATTTGTAGCAGTTCTGAAGCGAATGCTGTGAAGTGTTTCTTTTAGTTTAGAAATCGATTTGAACTTAGGAGGGCTGTAGTCAGGGGAGTGCAGTAGGTGGTATAGTACTCAGCAGCCCCGTCAGTCAAACAAATCAGTAACAGCTTGCACTGTACGTGCTTGAGCATTGTCCTGAAAAATGATGGTCAGGTCCTGCAAAAGTGTCATGACTTCTGTCACTAAGCTGGTCGTAGGTTGTCTTCCAAAAATGAACAGCATAGAGACAGAAGTGATGACACTTTTTGCAGGTCCCGACCATCATTTTGCAGGAGAATGCTCAAGCACGTACAGTGCAGGCTGTTACTGATTTGCTTGACTGATGGGGCTGCTAAGTGCTATAACACTTACTGCACTCCCCTGACTTAAGCCCTCTTAAGTTCAATTCTGTTTCTAAAGTGAAGGAAACACTTCACGGCATTCCCTTCAGAACTGCTACAAATTCGTCGGGCAATAGCCCGCGCCTCTCAAACTGTCAACACAACTGGCACTGTTACGAGTATCCTACGGCTTCCACATCGCTGGCAACGATTATACACAATGCTGGTGACTACTCTGAAGGTCAATAAAACTTTGAAACATGTATCTATTTTGTACGACCTGTAAATAAATAGTTGCCACTGTTAAAGTTCCAACCCTCGTATCTTCGATTTGGGAGGCATTTCTTAATTGCCCCTAAGGGGAGTAACTGAACCTAAAAAAAATCCCAATGTACACCGCTTCATTTGTATACAGCACTACTGGCATATCAAATAATTCACATGATAAATCACAATGTGTGGAATTCAAGATTAATCCAATATTATCCAATTTGAGTGTAAAGGGTAGCTCTGTTTATAATAATTTTTACATGTAAATGTGACATCAAGGGAGGAGTTAAATAAGAAAATTTACCTGCAGAACATCGTTTAAGAAATGGATGATACAGATGCATTAAAATTCTAGGGCAATCATCTCTGAGGGGACGATTCATAAACAATTCTTTCTCACAGCTGTACACTCTAATGTCTAAGAATACTGCCAATTCAGGGAAAATTAACTTATGACTACGTTTACACATATGTAAATCATTTTCATTTAGGGACACAAAATATCTTCGATCCTTGCTGATCAGTAGATAATCATTCAGTACATACTTTACATGAATACCTGCCTGTCTCCATTTCACAGGGTAAATATAAATTTTGTACATTTCAAAATTATGCTTTGATCTAGCAATGGGAATAGAAACAATAACAGTTAATTCATCTTCAGGCATTAAAGAGTGTGTGGTGGTTAATTTATAGTAATTGTACAAATTGTAAGAGTTAACAGGATAAATCACAGTATATGTTTCACTAGTTTTCGCTCAGTTGATAGTAGGATCTGTAAAAAATTTTCTGTATGTAGGTACACTGCTCAGACAATCATTTGAACTACTTTCTGAGGCCGTTCTAAAGTTAAGGGCATCAATTCTAAAATTTGATAAACTATCAGTAATCCTGACCAAAAGAGTGTTTAAATCTAAGTGTGCACTCCCAGCATTTAATCCGTGGAATAGTTCTTGGATATTTGCTTTCGTTTCGTTACGAATTACGTGGAAATGTGAGATAAATTTCTTTATGATCTGTTCAATGAAAACTGTGCGGTTAGTAATGGTTCTTTGTATATTCGTTAATACGATAATTTCATTAGAGAGGTTAGTTGAATCTGTACTGGACTGTTGTTCAAGAGCTGATATTTTGCCTTTAACTTCCTGTTGATCTCGACTAGTTAAAGTACCAAATACAGTATGAAGGATACTACCTTCAAAATCAAACCACGCGCGTTTACACCTAATTAAATTTTTATGTGGCAAAAGGTTTAAAAAACAGTAAATCTCTTGTTCATAATTAACAAATGTAGACTCGACCAGCATTTTGGCTGTGATCCAGTAAATTATACCAATTTGTACCCATTTCCAAAATTGTATCATTACCCTTAACAGAACGAATTAGATCAATTTGCTTCTTTACAGAATTGAACTGTTGCTGCATTTCACTCAGATTGTACTTGAGTACAAGTTTTGCATTAGCTGTCGAAACTACCATGTCTGATCGTGGTTCAAACAAAACACCTGTACTCTGTGGTACTATTACTACAGCATTAGTAGAATACGTTATCATAGCAAACATTAGAATAAAAATGAATATGGTTAATTAGTTCTAAACACTAGAGTTAACAGTGAACATAAAATAAATGAGTGTCTTGTGGTAACCTCTGGAATAAAAGGTTTAGTTTCACTGTGCAGTCGTGCAATAGCTTCAATACTAAATTTTCACAACACATTCACAATAAGCACACGGCTGAAATAACCACACGCATTGCACTCTCACACACTACACACATTTACGTAGATTGCAGGGGTGTCTGGAACAGGATCGCTCGGAACGTGAAGATGCCTCGGCCTCGAAGTCTGGACTGCGACCTCGCGATTCTCGCTTCCTGGGTTTGAGAACAACAGTTTTGCCTCTCGGTCGGTCCTTGTCGTCTTGCAATACTACAGGAAATCTACCCAGAAGTGACTTTACACGATTGACATGAACGACAGTCGAACGAAAAGGCAGTTGGAACTTAAGAGTGACTGGCGACAACAGCTCCAAGATTGGATATGGCCCTTTCCAAAACTTCTTAAACTTTTTGATTTGACTCTTCTTTAACACCATGTTGCTCAGATACACAAGATCTCCAACTCGATTCTGTGGCACTGCTGCTTGGCGGTTGTGTTGTCTTGCTTGCTGAAGAAAGGATTGATGATTTCGCTGTTTCACTCCCCTCCGTGCTTCCTTTAGCTTGCATGCTAGATCCTTTACATGTTCATTGCTGGTTCCAGCAGTCGATCGTGCAAAGTCCAAGAGTGAATGCATTCTTCTTCTGTAGACGATCTAATATGGACTTAGGCCAGTTGAGCTGTGCATTTTGGCATTGTAACAACTTACCAAGTACAGTAAACAGACATCCCGATTGTCGTGTTTGCTGCTCACATAATGGCTAACCATTTTAATAAATGTTCTGTTAACTCACTCGACTCTTCCATTTCCTTCAGGGTGTGCTGGTGTATTCCTTAACTGAGTTATTTGCATGAGCTTACAAGTCTGTGTAAGTAATTCACTCATAAAATCCGTTCCTTGATCACTAATTATACTTAATGGTGATCTAAACTTAAGAATCCATTCTTTTACAAAAATTTTAGCTATAGTCTCAGCGCTCTGATCAGGTATTGGTATCACGTGAAGGTATCTAGAAAAATGATCTAACATTGTCAATATGTATTTGTTTCCAACTTTAGTCTTCGGCAACAGTCCTATGACATCTAGTCCTACTCGTTCAAGTGGTTCACTTGTCTCTGGCAGTTCTTGCAATAGTGCTCTACTTTTTCCTGTTACAAGAATCGTGTTGTGAAACAAACTCGAAAACTTCAGATTTGTGGCTCGGCCACCAAAAAATTTGAACTATTTTAATTTTTGTTGCTTTTGTACTGCAGTGTCCTGATAATAAAGAATCTTGTTGTTCTCTCATGATTTGCTCTTTCATGCTTTCTGGAATAACTAGGTGGTTTCCTTTACTAGTGATTTTGTACAATAATCCATCTATTTCAACAAAACGTTGAACGTTTTTTTATAATTTCCATTGTGGGTCTTCTTTGTGAGCTGCCTTTAACTCTTCTTCTCGATTTATCGTAACACAAACATTGACTTTTCGACTCATTGCATCAGTATTCACATGTTGTTTACCAGGTCGGTGAATAAACTTAAATTGGTATTCACTCAGTCTTAATGTCCACCTTGTTAATCTAGAACTTGGAATCCTTTAAGCTCAATAACCATTTAAGTGCGGCATGATCTTTAATAACTGTAAATTCTCTTCCTGTTAAGAAACATCTTTTATGTGTTATACCAAAAACCAAAGCACAAAGATTCTTCTCAGCAGTAGTATTATTACATTCTGCTTTGTTTAATTGTCTGGAAGCAAATGAGATTGGATGTTCATGATCATCAGCTTCTTGAGACAAGATTGCACCTATGGCAAAATTGGATGCATCTGTTGAAAGAATAAAAGGTTTACTGCAATCCGGATAGACTAACACTGGGTCTGTGGTTAGAGCAATTTTAAGTTCTTCCACTGCCTTTTGGATTCTGTCGATCAATTAAATGTGGCTCCTTTCTTTAGTATCTGTGGCATGGGATGTGCTATATTTACATAACCGGCTATAAATCGTATGTAGAAATTTGACAATCCCAAGAATGATTGTAGTTCTTTCAAATTCCGTGGTTCAGGAAAAATTCTTTACAGCTGCAATTAATTTTGGGCCAGGGCGAACACCTTCACTGGTTATAACATAACCAAGATAGTTAACTTCACTTTGTGCAAAATGACTTTTCTCTATTGATAAAGACAGGTTTGTGCTTGTTATACGCTCAAAAACAGCTTGTAGTCTCCCAGTATGCTGCTTCATGTTTCCACCAAAAATTATTTCATCTTCACGATAAACAAGTGCTTGTGTTGGGGTGGGCCCTCTTAAAACTGAATCCATCAGGCGTTGAAATGTAGCTGGAGCATTACGAAGTCCAAACGGCATACGAAGATACTAGTATACTCCTGTTGCTGTTACAAATGAAGTTTTTGCTTGATCATCTGGATGCACTGTTAACTGGTGATAACCACTTGTTAAATCACATACTGAAAAAATTCGATATCTGCCCAAGTAATTCAAGGTTTCCACTAAATTTGGTAAGCGGTAAATGTTGAATGCGGTCACAGCATTCAAAGATCGATAACAAACACAAAAACGGAACTGAGGTTCTCCAGAAACTGATCTCTTCTTTACTATTACAACAGGCGAACACCACGGTGGGTCTGAAGGATCTCTTGGTTTTATAATTCCGGCTTCTAATTGTTTTTTAACCACGTCTTCTACCAACTCTCTTTGACTAAACGGTATTCGATAAGATTTCTGTGTAATTGGGGCCGCATTCCCTGTATGAATACGATGCTGAACTAAATGAGTGACAGGTAAATTTGCATGTTCTCAGAATAAATCTGCATACTCCAACAAAACAGGCGCGAAAATCAACTGTTCATCAACTGTCAAATGTTCTACCTTTTCCCAAATCTTGCGCTTAAGTTCATTATTAACTTCGTCTCCTCGTTGCAATTTTTCGGTAGTGTTACAAAAATCTGTGTTTACAACTACAGCATTTGTTACCTCATCTGGAATCTGTATTACGTCACTTCTACTTACGCTCGACACTTCAGCAGCTTTCGTTTCTCGTGGCAAAACAACATCCTCATTACTCACATTTGTTATTGTAACCGGGACTTTTGCGACATTCTGTCTCACCATTGTAGCGACACCTACACTTCTAGCAACATAACAATGCATTGTATCCAGTAACTCACTTTTCTCGGATCGCGCAATTAATAACAAAAGTTCCTTCCTTGCATCGGGGTGGCTTAACTTCAACGCAGATTGTCTTTCCTGCTCTCTTGGGAATTTGCTGAGGCTGATCAATTTGAACATCGACTCGGACTGTTTGAACTGATGCATCGTTTGGGCGGTCCATTCCCACGACGTCAGTATTGCTGCTCCTATGAGTACGATCGGAAGAACGATATCCTAGGTTGTAGTTGCTACGGCCTAGTCTGATCTTTCTATCTGCGACAAATATCTCTGCCTCGTTAGCGGACAAGAAATCAAATCCAAGTACACCATGGTAACGCGTTTCGTTATTTGAAACTACTTGCAACCTTGCTGCGTATTTATCGTTATATTTATTGTCAGCTTCATCTTGGCCTTGGCCAAGAATTAATTCTACGTCAACTTCTCCATAGTTACATAGCTTTCCTCCATTTAACCCTCGCACTTTTAATAGCGGCGGTTTCAATGTATCCCGTTTATCTATGCGACACCACATTAATGAGGTCTGTGCTCCTTTGTCAATAAGTAGTTTGATGTTTCTCACACGATATACGGCACCTATCATGAAGTCATTTTCGGTCTCATTTTCGCTGGTGCTAAAAGGAATCACTGTCTGTGGCAAGGGGCGGACGGAGTGGTGGCCCGTACGTCCTCGTATTCGTTTAAAGATCTGGCAGATTGTCTGTTGTTCGCATTACCTTTCTTCTTGTTGCGACAATATTTCGAAACATGACCTGCATGCCGCAGTGATAGCAGATTCGATTCTCTTTACACTCCTTACGCTTGTGACCCACTTTATTGCATCTGTAGCATTGTACTGTTGTGCTGAAAACTCTGCATTCTTCTTTCTGCATCTCATTCTGTCGTCTTAGCGCTTAAATGAAACCAACAGCTGATTCTACTGCTTCCTGAAACGTTTTACATCGTGCCAATCGAAGAGCTTTGCTTGGTTCCTCCCCGTGCAACCCATGAATGAATGTGTCCAAGGCTCTCTGGTAGTCTTCAAACAACTGAATGCGATTTCCATTTTCATCTTCTACTAACTCGTACGTTTGAGCGTTGATGTTTCGAATTCTGTCGGCAAACTGGTCGATAGATTCGTCTCGTCACATTCACAAACTGTAAAGCTGCTCTCTGTAAAATCTAATCGCGTTTTTACGTTTATATCTCTGAACGACAAACGTTCTGAACTCATTGTAATCTTCTGTTTTCACGCAAGTAGTCTCCGCGCTAATGAAATCTTGTTCAGCTCCCTGAATTCTTAATTTGGCAACCACTTGCTTATCGGAATCTGTCCATGATCCTAACAGGGCGGCACCTTCAAGTTTACGAAAAAACACCTTCACATCATCTTCGGGTTTCCCGTTAAACACTGGTACTGATGGCAATAATGAAAAATTCTTTATTGTAGTTGTACGTGTCCTGCATGAACTATCATTTGACAAGTCTTTCGGAATGTTACGCTTGCTTCTTTCTGCTTTTAACTGCCGAATCTCTTCTTGCAGTTCATTAATGACAGTTTGTAGATCGACAACGTTACTCTGACTGGATTGCGACATTTGGTCTAATTTACCGCCAATGAATCACCCAATGTAAAATAAAAATCCACCACTGCCTTTCGTATTCTAGCCAAACTGGAGTAGACCAACCTGAATTCCAGTCTCGGATGTCCCCGCGTAGTCGGAAGATGTTCATGATGCTGCTGCTGCTGCTCGAAGTTCTCGTTGTGCTGGACCTCTTCAGGACTGTAGATTTTCCATAATTATCCTCATGCTGACACCACTTCTATAAGGGGGTACTTTGTGTTGTTGCCCCAGATGATTATTACATGAATATTTTGTCAGGATTTGTAAGCGGTGGGTCCTTGAGGTACAGCAATAAGTGAACACTGAGAAGTAAGTTAAAACAGTTTTATTAACAAAGGCTGATTATAAAACACGCACGCTACACGCTTTCATCATCACTGTGTCTGACATCCTAATTACGATCGTATCGAAAGGCTTCATGTTGAGCTAAGAAAAGAGACATATTCGCTCCTGAGGCCACGCTAGTTAACACAGCGTGCTCCCTGCGTCGCACTGCGGCCGGACACACGTGTACTGACCAAGCAAATTGTCAGCATTCCAGGCAGGTCGGCTGGCGAGCACGTGTTAAGTACCGTACGGCTGAGTGCAACCTGTGGACCCTTACATATCACTGCTTCTTCGGTGTACAGATTGAAAAGTAGGATTTTTTGTCTTACACCCTTTTTAATCCGAGCACTTCGTTCTTTGTCGTCCACTCTTATAATTCCCTCTTGGCTCTTGTAAATATCCTATATTACCCGTCTCTCTATATGACTCACCTCTATTTTTCTTTGAACTCAGAACATTTTGCACTATTTTACATTGTCGAACACTTTTTCCAGGTGGACAATTCCTATAAACGTGTATTGACTTTTCTTTAGTATTGCTTCCATTATCAACCGCAACGTCAGAATTGTCTCTCTGGCACCTTTACCTTTCCTGAAGCTAAACCGATCGTCATTTAACAATCCCAATTTTCTTCTCCATTCTCCTGTATATTATTCTTGTTAGAAACTTGGATGCATGAACTGTTAAACTGATTGTGCGATAATTCTCGCACTTGTCAGCTCTTGCAGTCTTTGGAATTGTGTGGGTGATTTTTTTCCCGAAAGTCAGATGGTATTTCGCCTGGTTCATACATTCCTAGCATGAACATGAGTAGTCGTTTTATTGCCACTTCCCCAAATGATTTTAGCAATTCTGGTGGAATGTTATTCATCCCTTCTGCCTTATTTGATCTTAAGTCCTCCAAAGCTTTCTGAAATTCTGATTCTAATGCTGGATCCCTTATCTCTTATAAATCCAGTCCTGTTTCTTCTTCTGTCGTATTAGACAAATCTTTCCCCTGACAGAGGCCTTCAGTGTACACTTTCCACCTTTTCGCTCTCTCTTATGCATTTAACAGTGGAATTATGGAATTTCTGTTGCACATTTAATGTTACCACCTTTGATTTTATGTTCACCAAAGGTTGTTTTGACTTTGATATATGCTGAGTCATTACTTCTGGCAATCATTTCTTTTCCGATTTCTTCACATTTTTCATGCAGCCATTTCGTTTCAGCTTCCATGCACTTCCTATTTATTTCATTCCTCAGTGACTTGTATTTCTGTATTCCTGAATTTCACTGAACATTTTTGTACTTCCTTCTTTCATCGATCAACTGTAGTATTGCTACTGTTATCCATGGTTTCCTCGCAGTTACCTTCTTTATACTTATGTTTTCCTTTCGAACTTCTGTGATTGCCCTTTTTAGAGATGTCCATTCTTCTTCAACTGTACTGTATACTGAGCTATTTCTCATTGCTGTATCTATAGCCTAAAAAGAACTTACAGCATTTCTCGTCACTCTTTAGTACTTGTGTACCCGACTTCTAAGTTTATTAATTCTTCCTGACTAATCTCTTAAACTTCAGCCTACTCTTTATTACTACTACATAGTACCGTTACAGTTTTAATTCGATATGGTACCACGGTACTATAGGTTTTAATTTTTAATGTTGACTGTACCTTACTCTGGCATATTATAGTAATTTTATGCTTCTGAAGGAGGCTAGATTAATCTAGCCGAAACCTGGGTAAAGACAAGAAAATTTTCGCAACTGAGGCGGATTTTTCGATATATTTTTCCAGGTATACCTTCTCCTCTTGTGAGTCTTGAACTGAGTATTTTCTATAACTATCTGAAATTTATTTCAGAACTCAATATTACCCTATCAGTATCCTCATATACTTTCTCTATCTCTTCATCTTCAGCTTGCGACGTCGGCATGTATAGTTCAAATATCGTTGTTTGTGTTGGCTTGCTGTTGCTTCTAATAAGAACAACCCTGTCACTGAACCGTTCACAGTAACACACTCTCTGTCCTGTTTTCCAGTTTGTAACGAATCCTACTCCCGTTATATCATTTTCTGCTGCTGTTGATATTACTTTATACTCATATGACCAGAAATCCTTGTCTTCTTTCCATTTCACTTCACTGACACCTAATATATCTACATTGAGCTTTTGCATTACCCTTTTCAGATTTTCTAGCTTCCTTACCATGTTCAAGCTTCTGAGATTTCACGCCCCGACTCGAAGAAGGTTATCCTTTCATTGATTATTCAGTCATTTTTTCACGGTCCCCTCTTCCTTGGCAGACCCCTCCTGGGGATCCGAATGGGAGACTATTCCAGAATCTTTTGCAAAACGAGAGATCATCATGACATTTTCCAGTTACAGGTCACTTGTCCTGTGGATACACGTTATGTGTCTTTAATGCAGTGGTTTCCATTGACTTCTCATCCTTTTGCCGTTGATCCGTGCCTTACACTGCCGAAGTGCAGCTATCTCCGGCTGTTGATAAGATGCTCTCTGGACCCCACCTCTGTCAGTGATTAACACTGACCTCTAATATGCCGATATATCTTTTCGAAAATTAAATAAATTAACTGAAATCTTTTTAAAATCAAAATTCAGTATTGTAACATTGTTCGGCGACAGGAAATAAGTTCAAAACACAGAATGCGAGTTTAACAATTAATAGTCACACAGTTACATGTTTAATAAACGAAGTGAATTTTTATTTCAACCCTTACTTACCAGCTGTGAATTGTTAGCAAAGTTTCGAAATTCGTCTATATAAGATGAAAGTTCACTTAACAGTCACTTAGTTGTCGGGTAAGCGAGTCCTGTGCACAATTTTTATATCAAATTAATATGCAGAATAATTAAATTGATCAATTAATTACCACCACACCGCACCCACCCCCACACATACCCACGTCCCTGATGACGTCATGCGTTTTCCTCAGCCTGCACGTGGGTCCCCACTCCCTCCCCCTCCTCAATTCTCCCCCTCCCCCACCTACCCTATTGGGGGGTAATTTCGAATTATGGAGGGAATTTCAATTTTTGTTGGGAATTTCTTCATCCCAGGGCTGTATTGTATATACATACAGCGTGTAGATTTATTGTCAGATTGCTGTACATCAACAAGCCAGCAGTCTGCTTATCCCTCTATGACCAAGAATTGAAAGGAAAACGATGCACGTTCACGCTTGGTTCAAATGGTTCAAATGGCTCTGAGCACTATGGGACTCAACTGCTGTGGTCATCAGTCCCCTAGAACTTAGAACTACTTAAACCTAACTAACCTAAGGACATCACACACACCCATGCCCGAGGCAGGATTCGAACCTGCGACCGTAGCAGCAGCGCGGCTCCGGACTGGAGCGCCTAGAACCGCACGGCCACCGCGGCCGGCTCACGCTTTATGATAACCACTTTCCTGACAATGGTACCTGTAGGTAAGTGGCACAATAAAAGGTGTCCGATGGTTCCACCGTTCGCTTTCGTCACGTATCGGATTTGTCTGGAACACTCCATGTCGACTTTTTTGTGTTTTCGTTTCTGCAAACGCCAGCGACCAGTCAAAGTTGCGTAGCGAAGTTAAACGTTGCAGTTTCTGTTGGTAGCGGCGAGCGCCAATTGCGACAGCGTTTACCCTCACACCGATCCCGGCACTGCAAAGACCAATCGTATCATTTAGATTGTTGTTCATCAGTTTCAGCGACTATTTTTGAGGATCACTGATGTGAAGAAGTAGCACACTAGTTGCGTTAAGAATTTTTTTTAACGCAACTGTTTCATCACATCGGATATCATGTCATTCCATTCGTACCGCCGTTCCTCAGTGCAATCGGACTACTTCTTTGTGGCATCTATACTTGCTTCACACAGTCAAGGAAAAAGACTGGACGTGATGAAAGCTCAATAAGTAGTAGGACTCCTTCACACAGTGAAACTAAAATTATGTTCTGTCACAATTTTAAAAGAACAACTTCTAATATTTATCGAAAATTGGGAAAAAAGTGTAATATCGGAATTCGATACTGCAATTTCGATATCGATATACAGGTGAAAGAATGACGCCGATATATCGATATTTTGTCATTAGCCCTACTTCGTACCAAAATGCGTAAATGCTTTGTGACAATTGGTGGCTACTTTTAATGCCCTCAAAAACTGATATTAGTCTTGACCACTAAATTTATTAATTCTATGCTACCTGACGCGTTTCGGCCGTTTAAGTATGTTACTCTGATAGTGTGGGGAGTGTTTCACTTACAAGGCTAAAGTCATGGGGTAGATACCTGTGGATAGCCTGTTTAGCATTGTCCGGTTGTTTAACACTTCTGTTCAGTTAGTTCCAAGATATATTTCGCTAAGTGAATGTCAAACTGTGAGTAACTATAAGTCCATGGGATATTTACTGTGAGAACTCATTGCGACAAAACATCAGTTGCCACTCACAGAGAGGGGGGGAGGGGGGGGGGGGGAGGGTGTTAGCATAGTGTTAACACTGAAGAAAATCCAGCAGTTTATCATTGTTTCTATGTCTCATTTCTATTAGATGAATTGTTTTCTCTCCTCGTATACATAGTTATATTTGACCTGATCATTTTGCGTAATTATTGCAGATGCTCATTTTCTTAATTTTAATGAGTTTTTGACTATGATTGTGTAAGATTTCTTGAATCTATGTGTGTTGTTCAATTATTATATATTAACTGTCACCTGTAAAACAATGCGTATTTTCGGCATTCTTTCTGTTACAAATGTGAGTCTGTCAGCACTATCTTCGATAACATCACTGAAGAAGTTATGCAATCATCCTGACTTGGTGCTTGACAAAATACAGTCTCAAAGTGAAGGTTTTGAAATAGCACTTGCGCATATGCCAGCAAAGTATGACGGAAGGTCTGTAATGCCAGAGTTGTCCGGCAAGCTGATGCTTCTGGATTGTCTTTTAGCTGTTGTGAAGACAACAACTAATGACAAAGTGGTTCTGGTATCCAACTACACACAGACATTAGATGTGTTCGAGAAGCTATGCCGGCTCCGCAATTATCCGTATGTTCGTCTTGATGGGACCATGACAATCAAGAAACGAGCAAAGGTGAGTAAACAGATTTTATTTATGTTCTTATACATATACTTCAATATACAGGGTGTCCTACCACCAATATCTCTGTAACCACAATAGATATTGACAAACGGCTTATGGCAGAGGCTCATGAAAGTAAATACTCTGAGACATTCTAAACCACATGTAAATATTTCTTTCAACCCTTTTTTTGGGCACCCCATATTATCCCATACACAATCAATAACATGTGTAATCACAATAATAATGGCACTGGCTGCATTGCAATACCTCAATTACATCTCGAGAAATTGGAATGTGAAGTTGACGCATGGAATGAATGAAACGCACTGCTATTGCACTCCTACGATGCAAGCGTGACCCACATGTTGCTTGTAATTGCGATGTGGTTGACGCACATATTCTTACTTTCATGTTATCACGAGGGTCGAAAGCAATAATAGGGATTCCTGCCACAAACATTGATATGTACATAATGGTGTCCCTCATGCATGTTGTATTTATCTACACTCCTGGAAATTGAAATAAGAACACCGTGAATTCATTGTCCCAGGAAGGGGGAACTTTATTGACACATTCCTGGGGTCAGATACATCACATGATCACACTGACAGAACCACAGGCACATAGACACAGGCAACAGAGCATGCACAATGTCGGCACTAGTACAGTGTATATCCACCTTTCGCAGCAATGCAGGCTGCTATTCTCCCATGGAGACGATCGTAGAGATGCTGGATGTAGTCCTGTGGAACGGCTTGCCATGCCATTTCCACCTGGCGCCTCAGTTGGACCAGCGTTCGTGCTGGACGTGCAGACCGCGTGAGACGACGCTTCATCCAGTCCCAAACATGCTCAATGGGGGACAGATCCGGAGATCTTGCTGGCCAGGGTAGTTGACTTACACCTTCTAGAGCACGTTGGGTGGCACGGGACACATGCGGACGTGCATTGTCCTGTTGGAACAGCAAGTTCCCTTGCCGGTCTAGGAATGGTAGAACGATGGGTTCGATGACGGTTTGGATGTACCGTGCACTATTCAGTGTCCCCTCGACGATCACCAGTGGTGTACGGCCAGTGTAGGAGATCGCTCCCCACACCATGATGCCGGGTGTTGGCCCTGTGTGCCTCGGTCGTATGCAGTCCTGATTGTGGCGCTCACCTGCACGGCGCCAAACACGCATACGACCATCATTGGCACCAAGGCAGAAGCGACTCTCATCGCTGAAGACGACACGTCTCCATTCGTCCCTCCATTCACGCCTGTCGCGACACCACTGGAGGCGGGCTGCACGATGTTGGGACGTGAGCGGAAGACGGCCTAACGGTGTGCGGGACCGTAGCCCAGCTTCATGGAGACGGTTGCGAATGGTCCTCGCCGATACCCCAGGAGCAACAGTGTCCCTAATTTGCTGGGAAGTGGCGGTGTGGTCCCCTACGGCACTGCGTAGGATCCTACGGTCTTGGCGTGCATCCGTGCGTCGCTGCGGTCCGGTCCCAGGTCGACGGGCACGTGCACCTTCCGCCGACCACTGGCGACAACATCGATGTACTGTGGAGACCTCACGCCCCACGTGTTGAGCAATTCGGCGGTACGTCCACCCGGCCTCCCGCATGCCCACTATACGCCCTCGCTCAAAGTCCGTCAACTGCACATACGGTTCACGTCCACGCTGTCGCGGCATGCTACCAGTGTTAAAGACTGCGATGGAGCTCCGTATGCCACGGCAAACTGGCTGACACTGACGGCGGCGGTGTACAAATGCTGCGCAGCTAGCGCCATTCGACGGCCAACACCGCGGTTCCTGGTGTGTCCGCTGTGCCGTGCGTGTGATCATTGCTTGTACAGCCCTCTCGCAGTGTCCGGAGCAAGTATGGTGGGTCTGACACACCGGTGTCAATGTGTTCTTTTTTCCATTTCCAGGAGTGTATGTACAGACCATCAGTTCTAG
The DNA here is from genome assembly GCF_021461395.2 of Schistocerca americana. Taxonomy (NCBI): domain Eukaryota; kingdom Metazoa; phylum Arthropoda; class Insecta; order Orthoptera; family Acrididae; genus Schistocerca; species Schistocerca americana. The sequence continues at coordinate 169,664,169 of NC_060123.1, read as the reverse complement.
ACATTTGATATGGTATGGAAATGGTTGATATGATATCACTGTATGGAGAATGTCACCAAAATGGCACATGTGCCGGCCCAGTGCTACCCTAATAGACATCATCTGACGCGCCCTACCTTCATGAATACTGTTAAAGGTCTTCGCATCACAGGGCAGTTGTCTCCACAAACCCAGATCCAGACCGGAGGTGTAACACTTGAAGCAGCAGAGGTGGCCTTAGTAATTCTTCAGGGAACAAGCCACCATATTACAGGACCGATCGTAACATCTACCACACTTAATACCTTCATCAATCTCAGTTACCCAGGCCCGTGGCAGAAGTGAGCAGCATGCCGCCCATCCCTCCAGGCGTTGCACGAGCAGATGTCAGAATTTGACAGAGTACATTCCATTAGAGCTACTGACAGCCTTGGGAGAGCCAGTCCTGACAAAACTCTCACCCTGGTGAGCAATATGTATGAGACAGGCGAAATACCTTCAGACTTCAAGAAGAATATAATAATTCCAATCCCACAGAAAGCAGGTGTTGACAGATGCGAAAATTACCGAACTATCAGTTTAATAAGCCACAGCTGCAAAATACTAACACGAATTCTTTACAGACGAATGGAAAAACTGGTAGAAGCCGACCTCGGATAAGATCAGTTTGGATTCCGTAGAAATATTGAAACACGTGAGGGAATACTGACCCTACGACTTATCTTAGAAGATAGATTAAGGAAAGGCAAACCTACGTTTCTAGCTTTTGTAGACTTAGAGAAAGCTTTTGACAATGTTGACTGGAATATTCTCTTTCAAATTCTGAAGGTGGCAGGGGTAAAATACAGGGACCAAAAGGCTATTTACTATTTGTACAGAAACCAGATGGCAGTTATAAGAGTCGAGGGGCATGAAAGGGAAGCAGTGGTTGGGAAGGGAGTGAGCAGGGTTGTAGACTATCCCCGATGTTATTCAATCTGTATATTGAGCAAGCAGTAAAGGATAAAAAAGAAAAATTCGGAGTAGGAATTAAAAACCATGGAGAAGAAATAAAAACTCTGAGGTTCGCCGATGACATTGTAACTCTGTCAGAGACAGCAAAGGACCTGGAAGAGCAGCTGAACGGTATGGACAGTGCCTTGAAAGCAGGATATAAGATGAACATCAACAAAAGCACAACGATAAGAATGGAAAGTAGTTGAATTAAATCGGGTAATGCAGCGGGAATTAGATTAGGAAATGAGACGCTTAAAGTAGTAAATGAGTTTTGCTATTTGGGGAGCAAAATAACTGATAATGGTCGAAGTAGAGAGGATATAAAATGTAGACTGGCAATGGCAAGGAAAGCGTTTCTGAAGAAGCGAAGTTTTTTAACATCGAGTATAGATTTAAGAGTCAGGAAGTCGTTTCTGAAAGTATTTGTATGAAGTGTAGCCATGCATGGAAGTGAAACGTGGACGATAAGTAGTTTAGCCAAGAAGAGAGTAGAAGCTTTCGAAATGTGGTGTTACAGAAGAATGCTGAAGATTGCATGGGTAGATCACATAACTAATAGGGAGGTATTGAATAGAATTGGAGAAAGGAGAAATTTGTGGCACAGCTTGACTAGAAGAAGGGATCGGTTGGTAGGGCATATTCTGAGGCATCAGAGGGATCACCAGTTTAGTATTGGAGGGCAGCGTGGAGGGTAAAAATCGTAGAGGGAGACCAAGAGATGAATAAACTAAACAGATTGAGAATGATGTATGTTGAGTTGGTACTGGGAGATGAAGAAGCTTGCACAAGATAGAGTAGCTTGGAGAGCTGCAACAAACCAGTCTCTGGACTGAAGACCACAACAAGATGTCGTTGGGCTGTAAGATGCCAATTGGAGTAATCAACCAATCGCTCGACATTTCAATAGGACCGATGCCACTGTTCAACGATGTCGGCAGGAATGCGTGAATCACAGCCGAACACAGCGTCAAGAAGGAAGCGCTCAAGCTGGAAAGAGGACGGAACGTCAGAAGGGCTCTCAGAGCCTCGGATTCATCATTACCACTGGTCCGAAGTGCAACCGATGCTTCAGTGTCCACAAGGACCATTAATAGAAAGGGAACTGAGCACACGGCGCCCCTCGTGCCGGCTGCTATTGAGCTCTGCACACCATGAAGTCCATTTTCAGTGGTGCCGGGTCTTCAGTGATGAATCTCGCTTTGAACTAAGCCCCGATGACCAGCCAAGACGTATGTGGATACGCCTTAAACAGGGCTGCGGCACTAACCTGACTGTCGTTTGCCTTATGGCCCGACAGCCAAGAGTGATGGTCTTGAGTGTCATTTCATAGGACAGCAGGGACCCTTCGGTTATCTGCGATATTCTACACCCTGTTTCGTTGCCCTTCATGGCAAGCCATCCTGAACTTACATTTCGGCGAGGTAATGGCCACCCACTCACTGGGAGAGTTTTTCTGCTTGTCTTCGTGCTTGATAAACCCTAATTTGGGCGGCAAGGTCACCGGAACTCTCCCCAATTGGAAACGTTTAGAGCACGATGGGCAGGGTCTTCGTACCAGCTCGGGATTTTTGACAATATAACGAGCCAGTTAGACAGAATATGGCACGATATCCATCAGGAAGACACTCAACAACGCTATTAATCAATTTCAAACACAAGCTTGCCTAACGGTCAGAGGTGGACCAGTGCTTTATTGGCTTGCTCACGTTGTGAAGCTCTTTGTCTTCAGCAAATCATCGCATTTTTCTCAAATTGTAATCGTTTGTTTGATTGTTGTACACAACATCTACCGATTTCCGTCCCATTCGCATGAATCCTTCGTGGTGCGTCTTCTTTTGTCGTGGGAGTATTTACATCCGATGGGATATGTTTCTGAAGACCTACTTTTTTCTGTCTGCCACCATTTAAAACTAGTAATTTGTGGGCGGAGAATCACTTTTTGGCGAAGTTTTCTTAGCTTGTCATAAGGGTAAATCACTGCAGTTATTTGTTCAGAGGTTATTTCGAGCGGAAGTTCGAAGTTTCTGATAGTTCCAAGTTCTAGTCCTGCAAGGGGCAGGATAATTTCGCTCACATTCACATCGCTAAGTTTAAAGTTCTTCATCCTCCTAGAAGATTCAACGATTTTGTCAAAGAGTTTGGTAGTATTCAGTTTTACCTATACAGTTCACAAGTGAAGCATGGACGCCTGGTATGTCTTCAAAGGTGTTTTCTATGGATGCTTCAAAATTGAAAAAATTCGGTCGCTTAAAGTTACGGTGCAACAATGAATTTCAAGATGTCTCTTCATGTTGGTTGCAACATTATTGCATTCTACACAAACAACTCCTTCAGTTCAGTACTTTTTTACTGACTGCAACAGTAAGGCGCTTAAACTACACAGCGGAACACTGTTGATAGACAACAGCGAGTTACGGCCAGTCCGAATACAGCCGCTGCCACAGGCAGACTGAACCATTCGGCTACGGAGGTTGTCGTGACAGATATCAAATGCAAATTGAATGTATTTACAGATGTACTTCTATCATTACTCAAATTTAATGTATTTCTAGAAGGATTTCTATCAATCTTCAATAGAAAACAATGAAGTGTAGAATAGCAGGACTTTAAAGAAAGTTTCCAGAATGATTGAAAATACGTATGAAATTCTTGGCCAAATGAAGACTACTAGTATCAAACATAGGCCTTAATTAGGGGAAGAAATTTCATAGAATGTATGTTTCGGGCACAGCATCGTTCGGCGATGAAACATGGACTGTGGGAAAACCGAAACAGACGAGAGTCGAAGCATTTGAGATTTGAAGCTACACAAGAATGTTGAAAATTTAATAGACTCATAAGGTAAGGAATGAGAAGGTTCTCCGCAGAATCGAAGAGGAAAGGAATATATGGATAACACTGACAAGAAGAAGAGAAGATTATAGGACGTCTGTTAAGACATCACGAAATGACTTACATGGTACTAGAGGGAGCTGTAGAGTGTAAAAACTGTAGGGGAAGACAGAGAATGGAATATTCCCGGCAGATAACTGAGGACACTAAAAGATTGGTACATGAGAGGAATTCGGGGTGGGCTACATCAAACCAGTCAGAAGACTGATGATTCAAAAAAAAGTGGCGGGTGTGAACAGTGAAGTACGCCTGATTTCAAATAATAAGAAATGCTGTGTTGTCTTATGGAAAGTGATAAAAAATAAAAAGTCAGAAATTAATAATTCGGATAATAATTAAATGCGTAAAGTTAATAGCTGCAATAAAAACCAGAAAATAAGTTAAGGAATGTGAGGACTTCGTTAGTAAAGGAAAACAGTCAAGTAATAAATGAAAGCAACCAGCTAGCCAATGTATTTAATAATCACTTCCTGGAGGTAGCTCAGTGATTGGCATGGAAAGATGAAGGGATAAAGCATTACAATGCAAGAAGCAATGCCGTATACATACTGGCAAACTGCAGTTATTCCATGCTCTGCCAAAGAAATTGAGAATGTAATTAAAGGTGAAAGCTCTTAGGAAGTCGATGATATCTCCAGTAAAGACTAAACTCTTATTCTTCACATATTTGCAGTGTATTCGGTCACACACACAGCAGATCACTAACACAGGTGATGTTCCAGACAGACACAGATATTTTACTGTCACACCCTTTTGCGAGAATGCTAATAAGACATTATCAATATTTACTGACGAACCTCACTACTTGCCTCCTTCTCGAATATACTGGAAACAATAATGTATGCAAGAACCATAAGATACTGCACTCAAAGATGCTTTGTATCAATCGGAATTTTAATTTCCACAGAACAAGGCCTTTTTTCAGTTCACGTATCCTGATAACACAAAATTTAAATGACAATATATCGCCAACTAGTATTTTACGTGATTCGTCAAAAGCGTTTGATTAAATAGGTCACCGTATTCTCCTACAGAAATTCAAATGTTAAATGTCAGAGATATTAATGTTTTCATCCTACTTAAGGATGCAGCATGTCGGATTAAGAGCCTCAGAGAGTGTACACAACGAAACAGGAGCTTCAGAACGTGGAATAATCAGCACATGTGTAGAACAGTACCCACTTCCTTTTGCTGTTTTCGTTCGCTAATATCTTTTAGAATTATATTCGAGGGTAATTCATCGTGGAGAAAGAATGTATATGCTGCGCAGAAGCGTATAATGAGGGTAATATGTAACGTCCACTGTAGAACGACATTCGGAATGCTCTCTTAAGGTTTACAGCTACCGACAACAGCCTCAGACTGAATGTACTCCGTTATGAAGTTTGCTGTCAACAGTCAATCGCTATTCGAAAACAGCAGTTTATTTATAAGTGCGGTACTAGAAGGAGAAATGATTGACATTAGCATTCACGAGCTGTAGCGTGGAACAGACGGGAATGAGCTAATCTTTGACTATCTCCACAGTGCTGAAAGAAAGTCAATACATACTACAGTTAACTTCAAACATAAGCCGTATCTGACTGAAAACTCCAACTCCATAGAAGAATTCCCGATCGTAATGTGGTGTGTATGTGTTTCTGTATATATATATATATATATATATATATATATATATATATATATATATATGTGTGTGTGTGTGTGTGTGTGTGTAAGTGAGGGAGAGGGGAGAGAGAGAGAGAGGGAGAGAGAGAGAGAGAGCTTGTTAAAGTTAAGTATAATTCACTATATGTAAAAAAAAATAGTAAAGTAAGACAGTCATTTCAGTGGTTGTTGTATTTTTCACTGAGAAGTTGTGAAGCTGTACAGTAGTTGTATAACTGCAAAACTGAGTTGTTCCACATCATAGTGAGAGATCGCGTTTACCTGTATAATCCACGGAAAATGCGAAACTTAACTGTGCAGACATCTGGACGAATCCTATCCTGTGTTGTTACAAAACAAGCTGTGAAAAGAGAAGTTGGTAGAAATCCTCACAGCAAGTCTGCTTTTGTGGCAGCAACAGCTGACAAAATTGTAGAGTGAAGGGAATGTATGAAAACCGTAACAAAATAAATAAATAAATAAAAAGAGTGAGACGAAATGACAGCACTCGCGATTGCCAGGCGGGGTGGGGGTGGGGGGGGGGGGGGAGTAAAATTTCCTTCCAATAGTAATGAAGTGACACATCGGTCTTCATAGAATACTTGGAGAGGAAAAGTAAGACAAAACAAGGCTTGAAAAAGCTGGAGAAAAGCATCATAAAGCGAAGATTCTCCGTCCAATGCATCATGCTATAACGACTTTTGAAGGAATCCTCGGAAAAACTGTCTTAGATGGTACGTAAAAGTTACACGAACTTCCATCTTGCTGCAATAATTGTAGGTCAGTAACTTCTGTTAATCAGTACAAAGGTAAAGCAGCGAAAGTGGCAAATTTCACTCTCTTATTTTTATTTTTTTTATTCTCTCGATGACTAGTTTCAGGCAGGGACCCGTTTTCCAATCATCCTATAGGGCAGAAAACCAAATTTACACTCGTGTACAATACAAGTAAGACCAAATATAAGTAAATACCAAAAATACACAACATAACGTTTCAAGACTTACGTAACAGACAGCCAAAATGGTATTTCCGAAAATGCAAAAACCATGTGAAAAATGTGCAAACGAATGGTTACACCGCATAGAAACAACTGGCTGTCTACTCCTTCCGCTACCGTAAGGAAATCTCTGAAGGGGAATATAGGAAACCCTTTTGTATTTATTCCGATGTTTCCTAACCATCAAAAATACAACAATTAGACAGAAACTATCGAAGCGACCTCACAGCGAGGTATACGCGGAAATGACTCTGCTTATTTGGTTAGCACTTCAGTCGAGAGAAGGACACTGGAGACTTGGATTTTATGTGTGAGTAATGACATCAGCTGGAGTCACTGCCGCTAATGGCTGGACTTGTCCAGCTGGACCGGAGCCAGGAACAAACAGACAGTGCGTATGCTGACACCGGCCCCCAGGAAAGTGATCCTGAGATAAGTAGTGATACAACGGGATGTTTTTCTTTTGTTTTTAGTCTTAGTATGTCATGAAAAATATGTTAATCGTTTCAGAGTAAATTTTGTGAATGGCAACTACAATAATTTACTTTTAATCCAAAACAGACCAGTTTTGTGAAAAATATAAAATTAGATGTACTTTACATTCTTGCAGCTGGTGCATCTAATAATTTGACTTTGATTGCAAATGTTGTAGCGATGTGCACCATAATCTTAATAATGTAATTTATCTGTAACCACGTAATTAGCTTCCTATTGTGGGACTAACAAACTGGACTCTACAATGTATTTAATTACCCGATAGCAGTGCAGTTTAGACAAAATCGACACTAACATCACAGGACATCAGCAGCAAAGTGAGACTGAAAATGCAAGAAGCAAATACTTCTTGTAATGGAATTTTGTATTGTCATACTAGGTTAATTTTTAAAGTTATCTGAACCGTAGTAGTTTGTAATTTGTAAATTCCAATAATTTCATCTTCATTTCGATTTCTTAGTACTGAATTTAAAGCTTACATATTACGATTTTACGTTCCATATTTGCAGTGCACCTGCTTCCATGGCTCTAAAGATCCATTTGCTTGGATCCAAGGGGTCCAGAAACACTCGTCACCACAAACCGAAGATCATAAAAGCATAACGCTAGCTAAAATGCCTCAAATGCGATGAAACTTGACTAAATCGCAGGACAGGTGTATAAAACATGAGTACATAATTCAAATGGAAGAACTATGAAATGTACAAGACTGATAAATCATTTCTGAATTTTACAGGCGATGCACAAAAAAAAAAAAAAAAAAAAAAAAAAAAAAAAAAAAAAAAAAAAAAACCAGATCGTATCTAACAAATATAGTAATATCTAATGGTTACCTCTTCAGTCGGGTGACCGTTCATTTTTTTACATTTCACTTCGAAGTTTTTGGATCTCGTTTGTGCGCTCTTCCTGTTGAATTAATCAGATGCTTCCCGTATTGCTGTCCTTACGCTTGTCTGACGACATTCAGCTATGAGCGTTGCTGGAAACTATTAAAGCCTCAGGAAGATCACTTTAGAGCAATGCTGGAGCATTGCTTTCCCCCACAATTCTTTCTCCAACAGAGCAAGCGGCTCCTAGTTCATCTCTAATTACGTGGATCTCACACGACTCACTGCTCCAAACTTCTGCAGTAATATCAGAATTTTGCTGTAGCTCCTCGATATTGTTCCTTTTCTTGGCGCTAAAGTTACCCTGCGTGGAACTGCTACGCGTTATAACTTTAGAGAAGGGTGTCATTTTTTTCTGAAAAAGTATTCAAAGAATTTCGTAAAGGTGATCTCTTTCTACACTGCCAGAAAAAAAACAGTACACATCTTTGGAGGTTTCCATTTCACACAGAATTTATTGTTTCAACAGTGCGTATGGAGTACATGAAATGATTACGTTTACAAATTAATAGCACAAGTGGTTCTAAGGTACCGGTGTTGGCCCAAGCTGAAACATCCATATTAAGACGTGGCGTAGCCTCCACAGGCGGCAACCCAGGCACTGACTGGCATCCAGTCGATCGAACAGATGGCGAATCGTGTCCTGGGATACTTTCTGCCGTACCAGCTCGACCTGTTCACATGTTGTGTAAGAATTGTTGGTTGAATAGTCTCACTAATCACTTCTCGTCCCATACCCGCACGTTCTCGGTTGGTGAGGTGTGCGAGCATCTGCCACGCCAGACATTTGCCACGATTTTACCTGCTCCGAAGGGTTGGGTCCCTTGTGTGTCCCCCCCCCCCCCCTTCCTCCTCCTCCTACTCCTCCTCCTCTTCCTCACCCGCCGCATATTAAGGGTACTTATTGAGCTTTTCCGCTGATTTACTTAACATAGGACCAGAATCTCTTTGGATTTTCCGCCACATTTCTAGAGAGAGTTTCGTTGTGGAAACTATTAAATGAATCTCGCATTGAAATCGGCACCAAATTTCGAGCCTCAGTAAAATGTCGCCAATCTTGGAGATTTTGCGTTCGTCTAAATTATACGTGCCTTTTTCGGTGCTCCTGCAGCAGCTTTCTGTCGTGTTTTGTGTACCATGGGGGATCAGTTCCGTCTCTTATTAATTTATTTGGTATGAATCTCTCGAGTGCTGTTGATAATATTTCTTTGAACTTAAGCCACATATGGTCTTCACTTACATACTTTGGAAGGATTGGAGACTGCCTCTTAGAAAGGCGTCAACCGAATTTTTAGCAGCTTTTATAAATAGATATATTTCGCGTTTAGTTTTGGTGAATTTCTTTTTTACGGAATTGAGCCTCGCTACGACTGTGTGTTCACTAATCCCTGTATCCGTCGTGATGCTCGGGATTCTTTGTGTCTAAGAGGTCAAGTATGTTTTCGTAACCATTTACAATTTGAACGGCCTCGTGAACTAATTGTTCAAAATAATTTAAAAAAGCATTTATAACAATTACGGAAGTTGTTTTCTATCTACAATAGGGTCTGAAAATGTATTTTTGTCAACATGCGGAAGGTAGATTGAAGTCACTGCCAACTAAAATTGTATGAGTAGGGTACCTATTTGTGATGAGACTCAAGTTTTCTTTGAACTGTTCAGCAACTGTTTCATCTGAGACCGGGGGGTCGGTAAAAGGAGCCAGTTATTAATTTATTCCGGTTGTCGAATATAGCCTCTGCCCACACTGAGTCACAGGAACTATCTGCTTCAATGTCGCTTGTGAGCTGGAACACACATTACATAATTCTTCCTTACGTTGTGCTTCTTGTTTCTGTTGTAGTGCAGATTATTACAATTACGGCGTTTCCCTCCAAAACCTAGAATGTTTACTCTGTGACTCTGTAAGTACCAGAGCTAAACAATGTAGAACAACAACGTACGTTCCAAGCATAGAATTCTGTATTACTTCATTTTCTTATTTCTAACATTTTAAAAATGTACTTCGATTTTAGATGACATGTCAATCATAGATGTTCTTATCTCTATTCAGTGAGCGTATTTTCAGTCATGTTTTGAACATTGTCCCGCTACACTTTACTAACTAATGTTTCGCCGCAAGGGATATCGGATTTTAGAGAGTAAAGTAATATGGAGTATGTCGTTCTTCTTTTCAAACATTCACACACCCATTTCTTCTTCCCTTATTGTCTTTTGGGTACGCAGTTATAGTAATTAAAGTAGGCACAAATGCAGTGACCAAAAAGAAATGATTAACGTACATTCGCATTCTCTTTACATCGTTCCTCTCTTGTTGTTCCCATGGGGATGGACTGTTTCTATCGCAATAAGTAAACGTGAAAGGAAGCTATCGTACAGACAGAGGGATCTATATTTATACTTGGCAGAACTAATTACATACTGACATAATCCTCAGTATTGCTTTCGTTTCCCAAAAGTCATAAATATTTCGATTTCGGAGAAGAAGCTCTGTGTTTCGCCAAGATGTCGAAGAAGAAGGTCCCTTACGTACTGGTTGTACCCAGTAAGATGTGAAGACGGCGGTTTGAAAGCGGACAGAAGAAATACGAGGAAGGGCGTCCCTTACCTGAGGGATCGCTACTCAAGCTACCTGGCGAAGGGGCAAGTATGGCAAATATCCGGCGTGGCAAATGTCCGGCATTCGTTGGAGACAGATCCGGAGATCGTACTGGATAGGGAAGTTGCTGCGCGTCTTGCAGCGCACTTTGATATTACGGGCAGTATTTGGGCTAGAATTATGCTGGAAATAAGACATCACTTGCCTGTTGCAAAAACGGCAAAGGAACGGGTCTAACAACATTCTGCATATACCGAACGCTGTTTAGTATCCCCTACAGAAACAAAAAAGATGAACGAGAGTTGTAGCTTATCGCGCCCTAGGGCTGAGGTGTGGCCAATGTGTCTTAGACAAATTCACTCTACGAGACGGCAGTGGTCAAGTCTACGTCGTACGCAGAAACGACTATCGCCTGCGTGCAGGTAGAAACAGCCTTCACAGCTGAAGACCACGGTGAGCCATTCCATCTTCCAAGCGACCCCCTCACGACACCATTCGATCCGTGCAGGTCGATGCTGGTGCATGAGTGGAAGAAGGGCTAGAGGCGTGTGTGCCTGCAGTCCCACCGCTAATAAACGGTTCGCAGCAGTTCGTAATGACGCGCCTGAACTCACAAGCCCGCTGTGGTAGGTGTACGATCTACCACTGCTGCTCTTACAACTATCTTCACGAGCGTCTATGCTGCATGGACGCCCAGAAACTCGTCTACGCTTGTGAGAATGTTCACGTGACCACGGGTACCAACATCGTTGCACAACTGACGCAGGACATCCAACTTGTATGGCAATTCTCAGAAAGGACCATCTCGCCACACGGAAGGCCAAAATTGGACCCTTTCAAACTTTGTCAGTTGGCTGTAGGGAGTACAGGTCTGTCTCCGTGGTATCGTCGACTGCCTGCTTCACAAGTTTACGCCACACTGAAACTTCTGGCTGTGAACATTTTCTCTTAAGGAGTAGTTACAAATGGCGTTTTGGTAGTTATGTCATTACTCTACCTGTTGGCGGACGATGTTGAAACCATTATTAGTACATCTACTATCACCTAGCTGGTAAATGGCGTCATTGGATCAAAATCGACGTCATCTTTCCAGGTGCACTAATTTCTTTCGAGCAGGATATGTAATTTTTGCAGCACAGCCTAGTGTAGCTTCCAGTTTCTAGTTCAACAGGACGTATACTTAACCCTTGACAGTAAGATACGTGATAATAGTTTTTTAAGTTAATTTGTCAAAGAAATATTACTCTTTGAACTTTGGGAATTACTGAAATGTAAGAAAAAGTTCTTGAGCTGATCATTTATCAGCTAAAATGCAACCACATTATAATCAAACTCGCCAAAAACAGTATGTAATATCGCAGCTATTTACACGGCTGCAGAATTTTGGACTTATTCCGTTAGGTCAAGCTGTATTGGAGGCTGGCAATGAAGTTTCCAGCCCTGGCCGTTGTGTAGTCGGCTGCTGGCGTCATTATTCCATCTGTGGCCGTGTGTGGATCGTGAGAACCGCTGTTTGTGGAGCGTACTAAGATCACTTATTCATCTCACCTAATAAACTAAATAACTATGATAAATATGATCTGTTTGTTTTCAAATTTGGTATAGGAACATTTATAATTTAGAAGAACAGTGTGTAAAATTTTCATGAGGATAACATTAATAGTTTTGAAAATATAAAAAACCTATTAAAAAGCACTTATCCGACACTTAGTATAGTAAATTCAGATAGGAATCACGACAGTTTAAGTTTCTTTGTCATTTGAAAATACTAACAGCACTCTCAGCGTGCATAAGTTATTTTTAAAGAATTTTAATTCTAAATTTTTAATAATTCTGCTTTCGTAAGGAAAATAATAGTTTAAAAGTTGATATTTACATTTTGTGTTAGGGTGTGAATAGATGAGAGTGAGTGTGAGTGGGTATATGGGGACATACGTCAAATTTCAATTTTATAATGTATTACACCATCCGTAACTAGCAAGTGTTACGTAACCAGGATGTCCTGAAAACGGTGAATCCCCCTAACTGGTGGATGACATGTGTCTAGGGGCGTTTGCTTTTGTAATAAGGCAACCAGAAAGATAGTAAGAGAGTACTTAGTTCTAAAGTATATTTCAAGCATAGTTTTCTTTTGTTTTTCGTTTGGTTTGGTGGAACATTTTGTGAAATTTTGCAATATGGAATGCCATAGATGCATCTGCGAATGCTGATTGGAGTAAAGCGATTTGCGCGCGAAATTCATCATGAAAGGTTAATCTGATTGGATGATCATTTTGATCAACCAATGAGAGAAAAGTCTTTCCCCCTTAATTGACTGAGTTATATGCCCTGTGAGCAACGGCATTCAGGCAGTCGTGGACACGATGTTGTACGAGGTCATGTTAAATGTGTTCGAAAAAATTATCTGTAAGATGAAGAAATAACGGTTAAATCGCGCTCGGTTTACATCGCCGTGCTAGCAGAGGCAATTACAGACATTTCGGTGAAGTTTTTAGAGTTTTTGGAATGTTAGTTGCAGAAAAAACCGCGTGTGCAACTGTAGGACTTTGTGTATAATTCTGCGTGGCGTGTTCCGTATGCATGTACAGAAAATTTCGGCGAGCATCTTCTTTCAAAGAATCCACTGAAAAGGACCGAATGTGAACTCGTTTTGGACAGAGTAATGCCTGTGTGAATCTCGTAATATTTCGGGTTGGACTTCGGTACATTTATGGCTGTCTTACTTGTGGTATAAGCTGCGCGAACTAGTAGCAGATGTACTACCAACGTAAATGTGGGCTTGGTGACACAATAAATGAAAAGGACCGTAATAAAACATCTGCATCTACAAACAAACATTTTCAATGAAGGGAGGAAGCACCCACTTTGCTCGTTATTAATAGAGATTTACAGGTTTATCTTGTTACTGGAGTTAAGCGGACTTTGTAATCGTAAGTATGGACGGTGCTTTTCTCATCGTCTACATAGTACCTACGAATGCGGAGCAACGGATGGTGAATGGGTACTATACTGAGGTAGGTGAACATCAGTAATTAAACCTCAACGAAGCGCACCAACCCTGCCCCCCCTCAAGTAGCTAACCGTGCTTAGTCGAATGGATTTTGAAATAAACCTGAGATTGAGAGCATTGCTGAGGTGCACACTGAGCAGTAGAGAATCTAATAAAATTTGTATGTCAATAGTAAACGACTAGGTAACTAGAAGCAAACTGCAAGCGTTCTGTGATAATATTTTTAGGTATTATAATAAGGGGAGCAAATGAGTAAGTACAGGTATCCGGGCAGTAACTTTGTCTGAGCCAAAGGTGATCCTCACCTCAGCTGTTTAGCGAATTTCTAAAATAGTCACTGAAACCAACATCGTAATTAGCATGTAATCCGAATACTCTATACATATGAATGTCTTAACTCATGAAATAAATAGGAATTTAGCATAAAAATATTTACATCTTCACAATCTGGTCATTTGAATACTAAATTGCACATAATACACGCTCAGTAGAGGATAAGTACTGTGTAGCAGTCTGTAAAGTGAGTGACTATAGGGTAAGAGTTAATCAGCAGCGCTATCTGGAAAGCTCAAATAGACAACGACATTAATCATGTTATCTTGGAATAGGATCTGTAATCTGAAACTATCACAAGAAGAACTCGCGTCTTAATGGTAGAAGCACTCGTGATCTTAAATGTCCTCAAGTTTGTCACAGTTATTCACTCTCACACAGTAATTAGCCCAAGTAAGTGACACAATTCCCGCACGTGCAGTGGACACATTTTTCTCTCTCTCTTATACCTTCGTCCTTTAATCACAGTGTTTACCTTGTTTCCTTTAATTTTGATTGAGTTAGAACCCTTTAATGTATGTATGACAGTTGGACATTGATTTAGTTAGTTTACAACTGAATATGCAGCTACGTGTAATTTACACTACAAGCATTTATTATTTTGATAATCAGGAAACACTAGAACGAGATCACAAAAAGATAGATAGAGGAATAGTAATAAGATGCCCTTTTTGCAAACTAATGCACTACTGGTGATTTTTCAGTTTGTGAACAAACGCACAACACATATGACTATTGGCGACTTTTATCAGTTGTTCATGGGAACTTGTTATATTAATTGTTTTGATTGTGTCGGATTCTTCTTACAAATCATGCCCGTAAGTTTCCGACCAAAATATTAACTTCAAGTTCACATTTTGCTACTTGGTAAAAACACTCCTCACGCGAATGTACGTAATGACTTTCTAGAGAATTGTTATGCTGGATTCTTCGATGCTCGAACGTATTTATCAGTGGAACCAATATTCATCAGTGAAACGTCCACAGAATATGTCCGCCATGTCATTCATCGTTGAGAAAAATGTGTCGCGTTGGAAGTCGAATTTGCAGAGAGGAGTTAACACCAGCACCTGGTATCACCGTCAGCTTTTGACTACTTGGAGGTGGAAATTAAAATTTTGTGATACCCTCGTACATGCAGCTCTTGCATGCGCTGAGGTTTCGGAGTTGTTTTTCCCATCCAACAACAACATCATCGTCACATTACAACAAGCATTTGTGTCGTGAACTGTTGTTCACGCTACTGATATACGACAGGGGTCTTCGCCGAAAGAACGCATGCAACTAACAGGAAAGCTTTAACAATCAGATAATCATTTCATACATATCTAGTAGGTTTACGACAGTAGTTAGAATCTTAGCTCCATATAATAGAGACCTTTGGCCGTAATTTGGGTGTAAAGCACACTATGAAAGACTACTTCCATTGTTAAGATCGCAAGGTGAAACTGTAAAAGTTGCAATATCTGCTTAGGGGATGCTTTGCCAAGATCTGACACGGCTTTTTCTTATTACTGACGCGAAAGGTGGAAGGACGAAGAGCTGGAAAATATGGTCAATGTAAATGGTAAACGAAAAATCTCCTTTCCAATTTATGTAAAATAAAAAAAGGACGACTCTAAAAGGAACTCATTTGTAGATTTATTATATCTCGCTTTCAGATAGCGCCATAAGTTAAATAACATTGCTGTCTGCTATGCAGACAGAAAAAGTAAAATAGAGATTCAACTAATGGAAGCAATTGTGCGAACAGTATATCAACATAAAACTCGTTAAAGCGTTGTTTAGTACCTTGCTGCATATGTAAATGTTTTCGAAACAAGCACTCGATAAAACGAATTCGTTGGGACGAATGAAACGCTCTTGCCCTTTTCCTTCGTATGATAGCACAACACATAAAATTTCTGCGCAATCGTTTCGATGTAGATTCTCGATATCTATAGCAAGTGCTGGCGAATGAAGAGCAGGGATGAAGGAATTGGAATATCATTTTTCAAGCTTCCGGGAAACGGTGGCGCCGAATTGAGTGCAGGCTTTCGCAAAGGGACGAAGGACATTTCCCCGAGATGCGATCACGACGATTCTGAAGCAGGGACGCAATTCTGCGTGAAGGACATCCCTGAAAGCAGTATTCAACGAAATCAAATGAGATAAATTTTTGGAACCTGGAAATAGATTTATGGAAATATCTGACCAGCATCAAACATCGCGTTAAAAATATGCGCGTCACCTAGCTAGATAGGCTTCTAGAGAAGGAATCGGTCACTTATCGTACTCCGGAAATCGTGTCCGCATGAAGCGAAGAGAACATTCCACCAATATTCCTAGCGGGTGATATCTTGAAAACCAAAGTTTCCGACGTAATCTCTTGCTGCTACAGTCAAAAAAATAAATATTTTCGTTAGTTGGGAATGTTACTGACTCTATAGCAGACATTGTAAACCATAGTCGTAACAACGACAAATTAGTGAAGCAGTTGGGTTTACAGTCATGGGTAATTTCATAAAATTCAATATATTTTCTAAAAATTTAGTAATTTCATTTTAACAGCTCAGAAGAAAGCCTATGAAGTTTGAAAAAAAATGTGAAAGACAAGCCACTTGATCGGTCCCGGTTCTGTCAGAATATATTTGAAACTGGCACTTGGCACTGACTAATATTTGACAGTCGAAAGGCACTTACAGTTTAATTCTGTTTAATTCGTGATAAACGTAAAAAAAGGAAGCAGCAACGTACCAGGGGAAGTAGTTATTTGTTTGACGTTGGTTAATACAGTTGTTGGATGTCCTCGTGAGGAGTATCGTAAGAAACTCAAACTCACGAGCTGGTTGGAAGGGCATTCCCATAATGCTGCAAATGTTCTCAATTGAGTAGAGATCCGGAAACAATGATGGCCAAGTTAGGGTTTGGCAAGCACGAAGACAAGGAGTAGAAACTGTTGTCGAGTACAGGTGGGTACTATATTACTGAAATGTAACCCGAGGAGGCTTGGTATGAAGGTCAAGAATACGAGACATAGGATGTCGTTGAAATACTGCTGTGCTGTAAAATTAATGTGCCGCGGATGACAACCAAAGGGATCCTGCTATGAAATGAAATGACACTCCAAACCGTCACTCCTGGTTGTTGGGCGGTAAAGCGGGTGACAGTCAGGCTGGTATCCCACCGCATTTCGGGGCGTTCGGGGTTCAGTTCACAGCAGGATCCATCACTGAAGACAGTTCTACTCAATGAGATTCCAGGCCGAACGTACCTAACACCACTGCAAAGGACTTGTTGGTGTACAGAGGACCATGGTAGTTAGTCTATTAATGGTCCTTGTGGTCTCTGAAGCACAGTTGCACGTCATATCGATGATAATGATGCGTCTCTGGTGATTGGTCCTCACGTCTTACCCTGTCTTTAGGTCGACCGCTTCCTTCTCGACTGCCTTCGGCCACGGTTCACGCATTCCTGCCAACATGTCGAGTAGTGGCATCGTTGCTATTCAAATGTCGAGCGAGTGGTCGATTACTCCAACCGGCTTCTTTCAGCTCAACTACACGTCCTCTCTAAAATGGTGCTCGCAAGTTCCGGAGGGCTGCCCTCTCCATAGGCGAGATGTTGCTTTTCGGCAGTGTAGCTCTTGTCAACACACGACAAAACTCCCGACGCACTTCCTCAGCTTCATCTGTAGCAAGACGACGCACAGCTTCTTCGACAGAACTGAAGAAGTCCAGTAGTGGTGGTGGCGCAGACCCGGATACAGTGGTACTTAAATCAGTCAAAGGTAATGCTACTGTTTTAATGCTACGGGAGGACTATATTAATAAGATTAATGTTTTATTAAGCGACTCTACATATTGCAAAATAGATAAGGATCCTACTATCCGAGTGGTGAGGAAAACAGCAGAACTTCTGACGCGACGTAAGAGCGATGGCACACTTGGTCATTCGGTATATATAAAGCTCACTCACACAGACCTTTACTTGCAAGCCGCTAGTTGCCACCATCCGACACAAACGATGGGTGTTTTGAAGACACTGATTCACCGAGCCCACGTTATCTCTGACGCAGATAGTTTGCAAACGGAACTGGAGCACCTGCAGACTGTATTTCTGAAGAGTGGGTATTTGTCCCAGCAAGTGAAGAGAGCGCTGCAGACCTGTAAACGACGGAGCAAAGAAGAGGAAGAGGCCTTTAAAACGACTACCTATTTACCATATATTGGTAATATTTCAGCGCAAATAGGCAGAATGCTAAGAAAATATAAAGTGAAAGCAATCTTTCGTTCTCCTGCTAAAATTTCGCCGCTGTTGGGGTCTGTCAAAGACGACCTAGAGCTGCTCAAGGCACGTGTTTACGGGATTCCGTGTGAATGCGGCAAATCTTATACAGCGCAAACGACGCGTACTGTGCAGGATCGCATTGTAGAACATCAGCGGCATACTCGCCTTGTTCAGCCTTGTAAGTGCGCCATCCCGAACACTGTATTTCCACTGGCCATGCCATGAATTACAATGAGACAAAAATTGTGGCCCATACGTCTAACTTTTGGAGTTCTATTATTAATGAATCCGTGGAAATACGGCTGTCTGACAATGAGTCTCTTATTAATCGTGACGTTGGTTACCAAATGAATTCGGCATGGAATCCAGTCATCGAAAAACTTCCTGTCCGTAGCCGGCGAAGTTACGTGATGGAACCGCGGGAAGACAATCGATCTGATATCGATGCTGCGAGTTTTCACCACGGATGGCGCGCGGCGCAGCAAAATCGAACGCGCTCAAGTAGCGCACGCGCAACGCCAAGTGAATCCAACCACGCATGTGCCGGAGAGGCCTTAAATACCAGAGCTCAGCGAGTTTTCGCCAGTGTCGCCTGAAGATGGCCAGAAGACTCTACGCCGAAATATCGTGGCAGGAAGTTACCAACATCCGGCAGTTCACCCGAATTTTTGTGGAACGATCTTTAGTTCTATAGCTACTGCTATTTATTCGTAATGAGACCAAATATATGACGTATTAACATGAAAATTGTACATTTTGACTTATTTGTATTAGTAGTCAGTTATTTAAAGTCATCAAACAACACTAGAAAGAACTAAATACATCGTTGTATATGTGTGCCATATTTTGGTGCCTGTAATAACGTATTAGGAAGTCCGCAGCTCGTGGTCTTGTGGCAAGGGTTCCCACCTCTAGATCATGGGGTCCCGGGTTCAATTCCCGGCCGGGTTAGCGTTTTTCTCTGCCCGGGGACTGTGTGCTTGTGCTGTCCTCATCATTTCATCATCATTATTATTATTCGTGACAGACTGGGTTGTGTACATATTGGATTGTGTAGAAATTTGAATTTTGTACGGGCGCTGATGACCGCGCAGTTGAGCGCCCCATAAACCAACCAAACATCATCAGCGTTTTGGGACGCCGTTTCCATGGAGACATCCAGGTTAATACGTCTGCCAGTTGTCAAAGATCTACTTCACACTTGTGTAACACTGTAGGTCGATATCACTCACCAAAGAAGAAAAGGCGTTGTTTACAGAAGTGGTGTCAGTTTAGCCACATTATGTTACTGTTTTCTTCTTCTCAGGGACGTCGCAACGCCAAGGGGGAAGAGTAACCTCTAGTTGGAGAAACAAAAGAGGAAATTGAATATTTGTGGTTTTTATTTGTTGATTACCTTTTTTCTTGTGAGGAATTTAATAAAATGATATAAAGGTCGGACTCGCCTTCCGCAATCTAATCAAACCTGACGAAGAAAATTTGTCTGCCGCGATGATTCTTGGGTGTGAGTTTCTACGACGGACTGGCCTGGTGCTTGACTTTCGCCTAGATACCTTTTATTTGAAATTTTCTTCTTCAGAAAAGACAGCTTCTGAGTTCATACCGTTTTGTTGGCCGTATCAATTTTTTGCAGCAGCAGGACCCGAAATTTGACGTCAGTCGTTTGGAAGTCAACGAGGGGCGAGAATTGTTAACCGTTTTGCATGAATTTTCTGATGTCTTGATTGACAGACTCGGTGCTACTAAACCCATTCAGTACAAGGTCCGTCTTACTGATGATGTGCCCGTAGGACAAGCGCCTTACCGCCTCACCCCACCCAAGATGGCTATCATACGGGACAAGATAACCACATGCTTCGTCAGGGCTCCATTATACCATCCACTTCGCCTTAAGTCTTCCCGATTTTTGTGGTTGCTAAGGATCGAGACAATGATTACAGACCAGTTACTGATTATCGTGCCCTTAATAAGAAAGTAATTTTAGAGCCAGCACCACTTCCTGATCTTCATATTGCATTTACGTGGTGTTCGGGTGCCTCTTATTTCACGGTGCTCGATTTAAATCAGTCACATTAGCAAATACCTCTTACTGAAGATTCCAAGCCGGCGGCCGCCTTCTGTATTGATTGGAACCTGCACGAATTCAACAGGATTTCTTTTGGATTGTCCATTGGTGCTGCTATCCTGTCCCAGTTGCTGGGTCATACGTTGGGGGTTTAAAGTTGCGTTGCGTCTGTAACTTCTTAGACGACGTGGTAATTTATAGCCGTCGTCCAGTGAACATCTTGAACATCTTCGTCAGGTTTGATTAGATTGCGGAAGGCGAGTCCGACCTTTATATCATCGGATGTCAGTTTGGCCAGGCGTGAAGATTCCTTTTTGACGCACTTGGTTTCCGGTGACGGAATTAGAGTTGTCCAGAAACGCGCGGTTTCCTAAGGAACTTTCCGCCTCCGGTAAATATGAAGGGCATTGCTAGGTTTATTGGCATGGCAAATTGCTTTCGTAACTTCGTGCCTAAATTTGCTCAAATCGCTGCCCCCTTAACAATCTGCACAGGTAGGGGGAAGATTTTGTGTGGGGAGAAAGCCAGCAGACCGACTTTGATGCAATTAAAACTGCTGTAACTAGTCCCCCCAGTCTTAGTCATCCATAATTCTGATAAAAAATTCATTGTCCAGAGCGATGCTTTCACCGCTGGCGTTTCCGCTGCCTTGTTCCAGGAAGACAGAGGAGAGAGACTCCCCCTTGCTTACATCTCTAGAAGATTGGTGGGCCCTGAACTTAAATACTCTGTTTGTGTGTGAGGTGTTGGTTGTGTTGTTCACTCTAGAGAAATTTAAATTTTACTTGAAACACCGAGAGTTCGATCCCGAGACTAACAACCAAGCCTTTAGCTGGGTCCCAGCGCGGCCTAGAAAGAAAGGAAGAAGTGTGAGGCCGGCTGTCCGTATCTCCACCTTCCGTTTTCAAGTGCGCCGTATTAGAGGTTCTGATAACTTGGCTGCTAACGCACATAGTCGGATGTTCGGAGAGGATAGTGAACCAGTTCCTCGACGTTCTCCTGAGGCAGGCGTTTTTGTGGGTAGTATTCTTAACAAGATTCTCCAGCTCTTTAGCGTTTTAAATAAAGGGAAAACAGGATCAAGATCCTGATCCATCGTCTATTCGTAAGCAGCTTCTGGCTGGAGTTTTAAAGGATATTCTTTGTCGAGAAGTAGATATTCCTCTACGACTTGGAATTTGTTTCCTGATAGAGCTCGTTACATCGATTTTCCATTTTCATCGTTCACTGGCGGGAGGCCACTTTGGTATCCACAAAACTATTGCGAAAATTCGACGTCACGTCACCTGGCCAAACGTTTCCAAGGATGTTCAGCGGTTAGTGGAGAAGTGTGAGCCCTGTAAAAGAGCCAAGCCTAACCCTAATTCACGCAAGGGCCTTCTGTCTTCGGAACTTGAGCAACACCCGATGGATAAGTTGTTTATTGACTCCCTGGGACCCCTACATTCTGGTACTCGTGGACACCCCGCATTGCGTTTGGCTTGTTGCTGCTCAGGCGATGGAGGCATCTGTATCTGTTCACCACCTTACCGAGATATTTTCTCCATGTGGTCCTCTTAGGGTTATAGTAAGCGATAATACGCTGGCCTCTGCTTCCAACGATTTTAAGCGTTTATGTCTTGGCAGTGGCATCAAGCATGTCCTATTATCCACAGACCTCCTTTGGCGAAAGGTTAAATAGGGATCTTAAGACTGCCCTTTTAATTTACCAAGCAAGGACTCAAACCAAGTGGGATATTTCCATACACTGAATCAACCTTGCGTTAAATTCTGCACAGCGCGAAGCCTCTGGATCGGCCCCAGCTAGCCTAATGGTTGCCTACCCTATTAATTCTTCGCTTGTCCAACCTTTGGAATATTAATGTCCTTTTCCCCTAGATCATTGACAAAAATGGTTGAAATGGCTCTAAGCACTATGGGACTTAACATCTGAGGTCATCAGTCCCCTAGACTTAGAACTACTTAAACCTACCTAAACTAAGGACATCACACACATCCATGCCCGAGGCAGAATTCGAACCTGCGACCGCAGCAGCAGCGCGGTTCGGACTGAAGCGCCTAGAACCGCTCGGCCACAGAGGTCGGCAGATCATTGACGCGGATGTTATTAGGCAGAATTGGAGGAGGGCCAAAAGAAACATTGAACTAGCCCACAATCGGCTGAGGAATCGTTGTAATCATGGCAGGTGGCCCTTTCATCTTCTTGCAAAACCTTAACCCTGACGGGGGTTCGGCAGGAGCTGCCTCTAATAAACTCACCCCACAATTTGTAGGTCCTCGCACAGTTTTGAGGGTCCTGAGCCCAGTAAATCTCCTGGTGCGTAGACTGAAGACCAGAAAAACCTTAAGGATGCGTATTAGCCAGGTTAAGAGCGCTAATCAACCTGCTCCTGGTGAATCCTCCCCCTCCCCCCCCCCCCCCCCCGGTACGTTTCATTTTGTGGGGGCGGGGGGTTGAGCTGCAGCTTGTCTTTGCTTACTGACGCAATACGTTTTCCTGTCACCTCACCGGGTGGCGCTTCGGTCTCCTTGTAGTTGGCTCTTTCGTTAGATTGATTTGTATGTTATTGATATTTTAAGGATATCTTGTTAAATAAAACAGTACTAACTATAGTGAAGCAACAAACGGCTTTCCGTAAACTCATCCTGCACTTTCCTCCTGCCCGTTAAACTGTTGTATCCTGGCACATCCTCTGAGATCTCAGAATGGGCTGGATGCTCTGGCCCGACTGAACCGATCATTGACTGGAAATGGTTGTGTTCGGCTGCTTGGAGACCATTTGCAGCCATTCATAGACTTCATGCTATGGATGACAATGCATCTTGTTTCATGGCGACAGTTGTTCCATTGAGATTGCAGAACATTCTGGGCAACTCGAGCTAATGATTTAGCCTCCCGGATCGCCCGACATCAGTCCCATCGAACATTTATGGGACTTAATAGAGAGGTCAGTTCATGCACAAGAAGCTCCACTGATAACACTTTCTCAGTTATGGACAGCTAGTGAGGCAGCAGTGCTCAATATTTATGCAGGGGACATCCAACGACTTGTTGAGTTCATTCCACTTCAACATCCTGGATTACGGCGGGAAAAAGGAGTTCCGACACCATATTGGGAGGTACCCCACGACTTTCGTCACCTCAGTGTACTGCTGAAACCACTCTCTGGTGACGGCGTCCTGTAGAACAACCGAATTGCGGGGATGATAATTGCCATGTTTCAGTCACTGTTCCAAACAGTCCCACATATTTTATGTGGTATTAAGAGCAGGTGATTTAACGGGGCAATAGAGGTGCGATGGGGTGTCAGAGTGTCCGTGAAACCAACAACGGCTGTTGTCGTCGTGGAAGATAGTAGAGAAGGCACCATACTCATGACGAACGTGAAGAATAAAAACCAACACTTCATCACCAAGATTCTTGAGGCAAACATCCTGCTTCTTTTTTACGACAACTCTAATGCATAAGTCCATGTTACGGTACTAAAAGCATCCCCAGAAAAGTAGCAGAATCAGCTACGTTGAGACCTACGCACAGAGTAAATATTTCTTTCGAAACAAGTCAGTCGAAAAGAAGGCCCCAATGCAATCCCAATTCCGTTCTGCAAAGAGTACTCAACGGCATTGGTCCCTTACTTAGCTCTCACCCAGTGCAGAGTCCCCAGCGACTGGAAAACAACGCAGACGAATATCTCTGACATTGGTTTGCTGCAGAATACTTGAATATATTCTCAGTTTGAATAAAATAGGTTGGCCGCTGTGGCCGAGCGGTTCTAGGCGCTTCAGTCCGGAACCGTGCTGCTGCTACGGTCGCAGGTTCGAATCCTGCCTTGGGCATGGATCTGTGTGATGTCCTTGGGTTAGTTCTAAGTGTAGGGGACTGATGACGTCGGATGTTAAGTCCCATAGTGCTTAGAGCCATTTGAACCATTTTTTTGAGTATAAAAAATTTTCTTGATACCGAGAAGCCTGTGTCCACGAATCAGCGTGGTTTTGGAAAGCATCGCTCGTACGAAACTCAGCTTGTCCTTTGCTTACCTGATATGCAGCGAACTACGGACGAAGAGCAACAGGAGAATTCCATATTTCTAGATTTCCAGATAGCTTTTGAGACGGCGCCCCAGTGGAGAACCCAGTATGCTATCCTCGATGGTGAATGTTTACCAGAGACAAGGGTATTGTCAGGAGTGCCCCATGGAAGTATGAGAGGATCAGTATTATTTTCTATATACGTAAATAATGTGGCAGACAGGGTGGGTAGCAGTCTGTGGTTGTTTGCTGATAATGCTGTGGTGTACAGCAAGGTTTCAAAGTTGAGTGTGACTATAGGATGATACAGGATGACTTAGACAAGATTTCTAGTTGGTGTGATGAATGGCAGCTAGCTGTAAATGTAGAAAAATGTGAGTTAACGCGGATGAGTAGGAAAAGCAAACGCGTAATGTTCAATTACAGCATTATTAGTGTCCTGCTTGATACAGTCAAGTTATTTAAATATCTGGGCGTAAAGTTAAATGCGATATGAAATGGAAGAAGCATGAGAGGGTTGTGGTAGGGAAGGCGAATGTTCGACTCTGTTCTATTGGACAGTTTGGTTTATCTGTAAAGGTAACCGCATATAGGGCGCTAGTGCGACCTATTCTTGCGTACTGCTCTTCTGTTTGGGATCCGTACCAGAACGGATTAAAGGAAGACGTCAAGGCAATTCAGAGGCGGGCTGCTAGATTTGTTACTGGTAGGTTCGAACCACACGTAAGCCTTACGGAGATGCCGTCAGCAGTGCGAAGCAGAATGTCGAAACAAACGCCCTACTTCATGTTCTCGACAACTTGAATGAATGGGCGCATGTCATGTGGTGTCACTTTACACGATTCCATATTTCAGTTGTATACAGTTACCATCGAAATTTTCGACCAGAATCTGAGTTGAACCTGGATTTTGTCACAGCCGAGATATCTGCAATTTCTGTCGTGGCTGAAACCGTCTTTCAGTCACAAATCATGACAATTTTTTGTATGTCCATCCCTTTGGCAAGAGGTCTTTGGGACGACGGCCGTTTACTATTGTGAGAAAATAAAACTCCTACTGCCGCCCTTATGATTTTATTTATTTTGTTAAATAAATAAATAAAATCACGATAAGTGCTCTTACGCCGTGGTACATGCCTGCGTGTGGTGCAGCTTTCCATGTATACACGTTGGACGGTCCTCGTTGTTATACCAACAAATCGATCAAACTTCATTCGCAGTGTGGTCATGCGCAAATCCGAACACGGTAGCTGCTTTTTACCATCCTGTCACGTCCCCACGTAATCTCACCTTACTGCTCTGATCTCATACAAACGACTGTCACGTACACACTACTTCACTGCCAAAACCTACTTCAGCGGTGGAGGGCCGGCACGTTACCACCTACAGCGCCCCAAACAGACCAGCGTTCTTTTTCAAAAGGGCCACCAATAGTTTTTCGGTGAGTTTACTTGCCGACGTCTCCTGTGGGTGTAATGCTCTGTTCTCCGGCTCCAGTGATAGGACACTGACCAGTCAATCCACTCCAGACCACTGTTTCTCCAGTATCACCAGCCTAGTGGAGCTGTGTCAGGGCCAGGGACACGCCCACTACGGCAAGCGACTCACGACTGTTCGCAAACTGTTGCGTAATGTTGGTGCTCTGCACCGCTGCCGTCCACACGCAGTTCTGCTTTAAAGACGCTGCATTCTTTACACATGATGCTTCAAAAATGGTTCAAATGGCTCTGAGCACTGTGGGACTTAACATTTGCTGTTATCAGTCCCCTAGAACTTAGAACTACTTAAACCTAACTAACCTAAGGACATCACACACATCCATGCCCGAGGCAGGATTCAAACCTGCGACCATAGCGGTCGCTCGGTTCCAGACTGAAGCACCTAGAACCGCTCGGTCACGACGGCCGGTCACATGATGCCCACAACATCCTATTATGCGGACTTCTATTATTAATCACCCACTACCCCTTGTTGCTGACAATCCCGCTTCGGAGTGAGTTGGACACTGGACAGTGCATCCTCGTGGTGAGGTCTTTGTTTTATTTTTATATGGCTGAGTGTGAACGATACCAGTAAAGTGGAAGGTCGTCGCGCTCGCCATACAATGCTGCTGATATAATGCGAATGCCCGAAGACAGTAAAGCAGGAGTTTGTAATGGTCTTTTAAGGAGATACTTGTGGAAAAATAAACACAATATTTCAGATCAATGTCCTGCTATGTATAAATATTGCAGTGGAGTAATTGTTGTAAGTAAAGATAAGAAAACTTTCAATTGAGAATTTGTACAGGCATCTCACGTTTATTTCTAAACTTGCTTGTTTCTGTCTTAACAATAGGTTTCAAGCCGAAAGGAGATCGCGGAAATACATACAAAACTGTAAATGCTCTATAAAATTTACAAGGAACGTAGCAGCTTCCAGCAGAAAAGTTTCAAACTGATGTAACTTGCCATTATATTGACACAACTTAAACACCCTCTGCTGGTAGTAAACATTTTAAATCAGCAAACACCAAAGAGCGTTTATTACGGCGAGAGAACGCTCTGGGTATACTTCTGGTACAGATGTATATTTTGCAACGTAGGAATGAACATTGAAAGTTAATGTACTATATTGTTGTTTGAGAGAATACTTCCTGCTTTAAAACCTTGTAGTGCGATAAATTCGCTCATTAACAGATCATGAGATATAATGTGGACTGCATAACAGGAATAACGCAAGGACAAATTACGTTTTCGCAGACAATATTGCGGGATTAACCGAAGGTGAATGAGAGCCTAAAATAGACCATTCTGAGCGCAGCCTGAAAAAAATTAAAAATGTATTAGAGGGTTCAGTTTACTAGGAAATGCCAAAATGGAAACAAAAGAAATGCGTTAAAAAAATGTTCAAATGTGTGTGAAATCTTATGGGACTCAACTGCGAAGGTCATCAGTCCCTAAGCTTACACACTACGTAACCTAAATTATACTAAGGACAAACACAGACACCCATGCCCGAGGGAGGACTCGAACCTCCGCCGGGAGCAGCCGCACAGTCTATGACTGCAACGCCTAAGACCGCTCGGCTAATCCCGCGCGGCAAATGCGATTTAAAGTAAGTTAGATGTAGACATAGACTGTCACTCACGTAATGTGTTACAAGGAATGACGTAGCGATGGGAGAACGTAATCGGATTGAAGACTGTGGAATAATACCGGAGCTACTAGGCAATAACGGACTTCTTCGAGAGGTGTGTGGAAAATCAAACAGCGCTCGGCAGTACGAACGCGTTCTGTGGTGGAGTAAGTGGTGCATCTCTGAAATGAACCCCTTGTCCGGGGTATTAACACTCGTAATCGTGTTATGCACGATCCCTATGAATCCTCTTTGACAACGACGTGTCGTCAGTCTTGCTCGTGACTAAACAGTTCTCGTCGCAATAAGACAGCTTTTGCTGTTGCCTCTACAGCAGAAACCTGGAAACATGGAATTCGCATTTCGTCCCGCTGTTCCCTCTACTTCTGCTGTGAACGACTGAGATTGTCACGGAAACAGTAATTTCCTTTAGTTTGTGTCTTACTATAAAAGAACAAAGGACTTTAGTAATTCACGAAATAATCGTTCTCATCACTGACGATGACAGCAAGACTATGAACATCAAGGGACAATGGACAAAGGCTGTTTATTTCACTCGGTGCAAACAACGATAGTTAAAATATCATTGACGAAACAGGTCGAAAGAAGAAGGTTTGTAGTCCAAGTTGGAGCAACATACACCACCTTACAAAAAGAGTGAAGCGCCCAGAAAACATGATCGTCAATGTATTAGGTTGGTGCATAGGTTGGAAGCGTTTTAGTTTTGCATATTGATATTTCACTTGCTGTGGGTTTATTTATCGATTGTCATTTTTATTTGTAGTTCACTGTTGCTATTTGAGTTTACATATTGTCATTTTGTCATTTGGGGACAGTGAGTGGAGTTGTGGGCACTAGAAAATAGAGCGCCAAGTGGAGAAATCGGAACATTTCCGACATATTCTTGTGTCTGAGTTCAATAGAGGGGTGACAGCAGTGGAGGTAACCAGAAACATTTGTGTTGTGTGTGGAAATAATGGCACTGGACAGAGCTCGGCAAGAAAATGGTTTTCTCGTTTTAAGAAGGATCGTTTTGACATTAGTGAATCTCCAAATTCAGGAAGAACTTCGATGTTTGATGAAGATCGTTTAAGAGCATTAATTCCCAATGATACACGTCAGTGAACCCGAGAACTGACATATGCGATGAACTGTAATCATTTCACCATCGTGCAACATTTTCATGCAATGGGGTAGGTTCAAAAATCGGGTGCATATGTACCATATACTCCAAGATAATCCATAAAAATCATATGTGCGTTTCTGTATGGTCGTCATAAATTGGCCCGTCAACAACACCGACAATTTATACTCTTGGCGACGAGACATTGAGTCTTTATACTAACATAAGGAAAAGTAACAAATCGTTGAGCCCAAACAAAGCAGCAGCTCGCCGTAAAACACCTGCGCGCATCCACAAAAGATAATGTTACGCCACGTGGAACAGCGACTATGTGGTACTCTACGAATTGCTTCCCAGAGGTGTGACCATCACTGCCGGCGTTTATCGTCAACAACTGAGGCACCTTGCAGACGCAGCCCAAGAACAACGTGAAGTGGTGCTACTCGACGATAACGCCAGCTCGCATTGTGCTAGACTGGCAAAAAACGCTGGGAGGTAGGCTTGGAAGCCATTCCACACCCACCTTATCACCTGATCTTGTCCCCTCAGAGTTTTAGCACTTCCGCTGTTTATCGCACAACTTTCAAGGAACTTACTTTCTGGATGAAAATGCGTTCCAAACATGGGACGACGAGTTTTCGCCACAAAACCCCGCGATTTCTGCAGTCGTGGAATCGAAAAGTCACCACAGCGTTGGCAGACTGCTGTAAATAGTGAAGGTGAATATATTATTGATGGCTAAGTCTCTGTTATGTGTACCTGTTTTCTTTATTAAACGTACAGAACCATGCTACGAAGTTACACACCAAACCATTACTTCTTGCACGTACCCACTGGCGAGTACGTAAATCATTTTGAGTTGCAGTTCTCTCTGACAGGTAGAACAGCCATCAGACTGCATTAGCGATGTCCTTGTTTAGTATTGTTACAAGGCCTAGTAGTTGATGTAAGGAGCATAAACACTGTCAGACGTTAAATGATGATTGAGAACAACATGCTGCGTACTTGTGTGTGACAGCAATACCGGCACCTTACAGAATTAGATAGTGGCCTCGTTGTGGGTCTCCATTTAGTTGGCTGGTCGAATCGTACAATATCCAGATATTTAGGGCATCTGCATGTGACAGAGGCCTGATGTTGGTCTCATTGTGGGTCTCCTTTTGACTGGCTGGTCGAACTGTGCAATATCCCGATATTTGGGGCATTTGGTTGTGACAGGGACCTGATGTTGGTCTCATTGCGGGTCTCCTTTTAGCTGGCTGGTCGAATTGGACAATATACAGATATTTGGAGCATTTGGATGTGACAGAGGCCTGATGTTGGTTTCATTGTGGGTCTCCTTTTGGCTTGCTGGTCGAATTGTGCAATATCCAGATATTTGGGGAATTTGGATGTGACAGAGGCCTGACATTTATCAGCATGTGGAGATGAGGACAGACAAACTCCTCGTGAAGGTACCATTTGGCCATGTTGTTGTTGTGGTCTTCAGTCCTGAGACTGGTTTGATGCAGCTCTCCATGCTACTCTATCCTGTGCAAGCTTCGTCATCTCCCAGTACCTACTGCAACCTACATCCTTTTGAATCTGCTTAGTGTATTCATCTCTTGGTCTCCCTCTACGATTTTTACCCTCCACGCTGCCCTCCAATGCTAAATTTGTGATCCCTTGATGCCTGAAAACATGTCCTACCAACCAATCCCTTCTTCAGTTTTCTTTCTCCTGATAACGACGTCCTCTTGAGTAGTCCCCGCCCGGAGATCCGATTGGGGGACTATTTTACCTCCGGAATATTTTACCCAAGAGGACGCCATCATCATTTAATATCTGTTCACAACATGAGAGGGTAGCCATGTTGTGCACCAAGCACATCGTAACCCCTTCACGTTTGCGCCTGCCATTTGAGAACAAGTTATGGGCTTCCTGCAACATTCTGTGTCATCATGCATAATTTTTCACAGATTATCAGCAGCAGTAGCTGGGGAATTACTGTCTCATGCTTTAACACTACAACACAAATGGCTGCATTTGTAGTGGCAACGAATTCGGCAAACATAGACTGCTGACGACTGTAGTCACATTGTGTTCTGCGATGAATTGGCAGGTATCGTGGTGACTTGGGAAGAGATCCCATTCTTCCAGTATGCTGGAGAAAGACAGTGATGTTACACCTGAACGTCGTGGTGTGGGCAGCTACCGGGTGTGACTTCCGGTAACGAATGGTAGTGATTCAGTGAACTTTGATAGCACAACAGTAGGACAGGGACACCTGTGTCTTCTCGTGTCGCAGTATTGTGGTGCCATTTTTCAATGGGACAATGCTCATTCACAGATGGCGCATATTTCTACGAACTGCCTGGGTGATGCTGAGGTACTCCTGAGGCCAGAAAGATCCCCATATATGTCCCTCAAATGTCAAATTCGTTCAGTGCCAGTATCCAAAAGAGGACGTACTACAGTTGTGGACTAGCTCGCCACAAGAGAGGACACAACGGCTTTATGAAACCCTTCCCACCCGAATCGGTGCTTGCATCCAAGCCAGAGGGGGTGCAACGTCATGCTGATAAATTGGCTGACTTGCTAGTTCTTTGCAAATTTGACTCGATTCTGTAATCACTGAAATGACTTCACATACTCTCTCAATCTATGAAATCTGATTTGATTTCCTCTTTCCTTCTTGGTGCATTAATTTTTTTCTTTTTCTTGTCAGACAGTGTAATTTTTCGCATTTGCAGTAAGTGTCTCATTGAGTCGTAGCATAGATGCTAGTAGGCAATGCATCCCTTGAGATACCAAGTGTGTAAAAATGTATTTCGGCTTAGAATGGAAAGTAGGTATCCTTGTACATGTTGATATCAATTCCTATTTACGGAGTACTTGCAGAGTTAGTAAGAAAGTTTCATTATCTGTGGTACTGTGCCTGAGCAAAAAGTTCTAATAATGTTCGAGATAGTATGAATTGTTTGCCACACTTAATTTTACAAATTACACGTGCTTAACACTGCGCCGACGCGGACTCTTCGAGTATTTGCTGCAATAAATAATTATAAAAGGCGTTGTTATTAAGCTGTTTTTAAACGTTTACAGTTGTTATAACTAGGGTCCTTTGTTTACGTTTTAGTCAGTACTTAAATAAGTTTATGCGATTTCTGTTTTTACCATGAGTGAGAAGTGTGTGACATGCCGTAGGATCGTTAGTTCCGGGGTGTGGTGTGATGGGTGCTGTAGTTTCTTTCATTGGGGCGAATGTAGTGGCGTGGGAAATGGGGACATAAATGAGGCTCAC
Source organism: Schistocerca americana (assembly GCF_021461395.2). NCBI lineage: Eukaryota > Metazoa > Arthropoda > Insecta > Orthoptera > Acrididae > Schistocerca > Schistocerca americana. Next base: position 169,632,449 of record NC_060123.1, on the reverse strand, counting down.
CAGTGGTATTGTAGGATCTGCAGTAGAGATAGGAAAACATTGGAACAGGATGGGAAAATTGCAGCTCTTCAAGCTGACTTATACAGGTTAAAGAGGGAGAAGGGTGAACTGAGGTGGGAAGTGGCAACAGGTAATAGGGGGAACAGGCAAAGGAGAGCATCAGACAGCTTTGTCATAAATCTTGAAAATAGATTTGACCTGTTGCCTCAGTCAGAATCGGATGAGCCTCATGTAGCTGAAGCTGTAGAAAGGGCACAACGAGCTTTCAAGGACTTGAAAAAGGTAGGGAAATTTGTAAAGAGAAAGAAAGTTTTGTTGTTAGGTAGTTCCCATGGTAGAGGTGTTGGCCAACTACTGCAGGAAAATCTAGGTCCAGAGTACCAAGTCGCAAACTTTTTTAAGCCTAGTGCAGATCTGGGTCAGGTAACAAAGGATGTACGTTCTTTATGCAAGGATTTCCCGAAGGAGGATGCCGTGGTTATAGTGGGTGGTCCGGGAAATAGCATTGACAGAGACTCTGAATATCCCATAGAGAGAGACCTGGTGATGATAGCATCATCAACGAAGTATACGAGTGTGGGATTTGTGTCTGTGTTGAGACGCCATGATCGGCCTCATTTCAACTCTTCCGTCAGGAGGGTGAACTTGGAGTTGGAGTGGCTGCTAAGGACGGATATAGGGTCCCATATTGGTTTGATTCCTGTGGATATTATCGATAACTGGGACTACACTAGGCATGGCCTTCACCTCAATAGGAAAGGGAAGGGAAAACTGTCTGGGTTGGTTGCAGAAAACTTAAGGGGGGACACTGTCACAAGTGGTAAAATACCAGTGGTCACAGGTGTCAGAGGGATGCCTTTTTTAGGATAGGGAAGGGGGAAAGAAAACGAGTTTCAAGAGAGATCGGCAGACACACTCAGTTTGAGAAAACAGATGAACAGGTGTCAGATTTTAACATACAGCCTCCATTTAAACAATGTTTAACAGAAAGTAATCAGAAACAGCCAGTTCATCTTCGCCAAAGCAGTTATAATCCCATTAGTATGCAGTATCAGTTATCTTTATTACACCAGAACATTCTGGAACTCAGAAATAAAGTTGATGAACTACTCATTTGTAATGATGAAATGAATTCATCTAACCAAATTGAATAATCTGCCTCTCTGACCATCAAGTGACCACTGGTATAGATATGTTAGACATTTCAGGATTTAAGCTAGCTTCCTAATTCTGCAGAGTAGATATGGATGGTGGAGGAGTTGCCACATTTATTAAAAACTGCCATAAATTCAAGAACATTGACATTAATAAATTCTGTTTAGAGCAGCATCTTGAAGCATGTGCAACAGAAGTAGAGTTCCATAACAGATCCTATATAATAGTAACTATTTACTGAGCACCTGCAGGAAATTATAATCTATTCATAAATCATCTAGAAGCGCTTTTGTGTTATTTAACAGGAAGAAACAAAGAAATTTTGATTGCTGGTGACTTTAATACAGATTTTCTAATGCAATCTTCCAGTAAACATTTACTGCAGTTAGTAATGTTGTCTTTCAGTCTAACTAACACTGTAATCTTTCCAAGTAGGATCACTAAATGCTCAAGAACAGCCATTGACAACACTTTTATAGACAAATCAAACGAACAAAA